>NC_090320.1:41297041-41551768 GCF_040869045.1 Eurosta solidaginis | reverse complement strand
GATCTGCCGACCCTTGGCAATTTCGGCGAAAGACCGCGTCCAGCCTCCCTGCGTTTTAGCCCTTTTCGGTGTTGTGGGGTTGGCTTCATCCATGCACCGCTGGCGTTTCGAGGTTCATCACTCTGGACTAGAACTTTTAAAATTACTTGAACTAAAAAATTACAAATAAAAAACTAAAAAAACACGCTTTTATAGCTAATCGAACTAAGTTAGGTTAGGTTAGGTCGAACTGGCCGGCCATTGAGGACCTCACATAGACTGATTGAGTCCGTAGTATTACCAGAAGTTTGTTTTAACGACCAAACTGAAAAACCCTATCAAAAACCAGGACCTGTGTTATAAAATAACTCCGTCCTCTTGGCAAATACTAGAATCTTCCTAGGACTTAAGCCACTTTCTGCTTCTAGATCTGACAGCTGTACCACTCCTAATAGCTGGAGTCTTAGCCTGGCAAGTGCGAGGCACGATACAGAACGTGCTCGATCGTTTCCTCCCCCAACCGCACTTCCTACATCTGCTATCACTGACCAAGCCTAACTTAAAGGCATGTGACACCAGAAGGAGTGCCCAGTCAGAATACCCGTCATGAGTATACAGTCCTCTCTTTTTAATGATAGAATCAACTGTGTTAGTCTAAGGTTGTAAGACGTACACATAATCTTCGACACTTTACAGCCCCGCGCATGAACCCACGCCTTTCCCGCTTGGTCGATCATGTGCACCTCTCGCCTTCGCTTAATCTCGCCCAATCTAATTGGGACGTCTACGGAGCAAGCTTCAAGGGATGCGCCCTTTTTAGCTAGTTCGTCCGCTTTTTCATTCCCATCTATTCCCATATGCCCCGAAACCCAATATAGATGTATGCTTCTCCCTGTCCCGATTCTCTCCAGAGACTGCTTACATTATAACACGCATTTAGATGCTGTGCTATGCGAGATTATTGCCTTAATTGCTGCTTGACTGTCAATATAAAAGTTAACACAGTTGCGGCTTAAGCTATTCTCTTCCAGGGTTTCTGCTGCTTTGGTTACGGCTAATATTTCCGCGTGGAAAACGCTACAGTAATCCCACAGCGTGTAGGATCTGCTTATTTCCGGATCAGCGCAATATACCGCAGACCCTACTCCTTCCATTCGCCTCGTCCACCATTTGCGCACCCTTGCGCCAACCGTCCACCTCTATTGTGGCCTTAAGATCTCCCTCGTAGCGCAGATAGGGAATCATGTAGTCTCTTCGTCTTGTGATTGATGACGCTATACTACTATGGCTATATGGTCGGCGCTCAATCTGCCCGGAGGCACCGAGAGTGGTTGCAGTTGTTAATGCTATGTTCTTTGCTTCCAGGTGTACAGGTGGAATATGCAGAATGGCATACAGTGCAGCCGTCGGGGTTGTTTTCAGGGCTCCCGTAATGCTAAGCATCGATAGTCTGCATACCCCCTCCAATTTTTTTAGGTATGTTGTTTTTTTGTGGCTTTCCACCAAACAAGAACTACATAGTATAGAATAGGGCTTACCATCGCTGTAAAAACCCAATGAGAAAGAGAGGGCGATAGGCCCAAGCACACCCCAGCATTCTCTTACATGCATAGAGTGCCGTTGAGGCCTTCTTAGCCCTCTCCGCCACGTTGAGCTTCCATGACAGCTTACTGTCTAGGATGATTCCTAGATATTTGGTGCAAGGTTTCTCCTGTAATGTAACCCCTCCTAACTTAGGCCTGGTCCAATTTGGGACCTTGTACCTCTTTGTAAACAAGACCATATCCGTCTTATCCGCATTGACTTTCAACCCGACATTAGATGCCCAGGTATGAATATCCCGAAGCGCACGATCCATCAAAGAACTAATCGTTGGAAGGCACTTTCCACTTATGACAATTGCAACGTCATCTACGTAAGCCGTAAGTTTTACGGGTACCTCATCGAATTGCCTGCGCAGTTGGTTGACGACCAGCATCCACAGCAGAGGTGATAGCACCCCTCCCTGCGGCGTGGCCCTGTACACTGATTTCGTGGCCGCGTACAATCCCCATTCTGATGTAATCTTTCTGCAATTTAACATGCAGCCGATCCATCTGATTAAGGCAGGATGTACTTTAATGTAATTAAGACCATCCATAATCGCCCAATTTGCAACATTATTGAAAGCCCCGGCAATGTCCACGAAGACTCCTAGAGCATACTCCTTATATTCCAGGGATTTATCTATGCTTATTACCACCCTATGCAATGCGGTGTCTACCGACTTGCCTTTGGTGTACGCATGCTGTGTTGTGGAGAGCAGCTTTTCATCCACGTTGGACTTTATGTACACATCTATCAGCCTCTCAAAGGGTTTGAGCAGAAATTATGTTAAGCTAATGGGTCTATAGTCTTTGGGATACACGTGACCGATCTACCCCGCCTTTGGTAGAAAAGCTACACGAGCAGTTCTCCAAGAGTGCCGTACATGATTCAGTCTTATGCACCCATGGAGTATTATTTTAAGCCATTCCACGACCGCCCTACTTGAGACTTGTATCATTGCCGGGAATATACCATCTGGGCCCGGCGATTTAAACTTAGAAAACTTCTTCACTGCCCACTCGATCTTGGTATCGGTCACCAAGCCCGGCACTACTAGCTACGTGATCGAAGTGTGGGTGATGTCTGCTGGCTCTTCTAAACCGTCTCCCGATGGGAAATGTGTACCGAGAAGCTCCTCAATGGATTCCTCACTATTACGTAACCATTCCCCGTTCTCCTTCTTTATTAGACCCTGGACTATGTTTCCCTTTGCTAGGACTTTTTTCAACCGTGCTGTTTCGCTTGAGCACTCTATGTCCGTACAGAAACTTTTCCATGAGTTTCTCTTCGCCCTGGTAATTTCACGCTTGTAGATCCTCAGTAGATCCTTGTACTCGTACCGACACAATTCGCTTTCCGCGGTCTTTGCGAGCTTAAACATTTCTTTTACCTGTCTTCTTAGAAGACTCAGTTCATTGCTCCACCGTGGCGGCTTTGCTTTTCCTCTAAATCTTCTTAGAGGGCAAGCTTTGTTATACGCAATCATAAGCGTCCTTGTTAGGAATTCATTCGACTCCTCCAGTTCCTCTACATTAGCAACTTCTTTGGGTTGTCCCAGTTTTGTTTGTACATGTTTCTGGAATTTAGTCCAGTTCGTTGACCTAGGGGTTCTAAAGGTTCCTCCCTTTTCTACCCTCTTTAGAGGGATGCCGACGCTGATACACGCATGGTTGGAGAAGGATGGTCTATCCCATCCAATCATACCTTGATATATCACGCTCGGAGCTTAATGTAATATCCAGAACATTGCTGGATGTTGGACCAATGTATGTAGAGACATTTCTCCTGTTGGTTATCTGCAAATTGGTTTGCAGGATGTATCAAAATAGAGATTCGCCTCTCTCGTTCGTATCTGCTCCTCCCCACGCATTGTGGTGCGCATTTGCATCTGCGCCTATGACCAACCGCCCTTTGCGCCCTTCCTGCTGAACTAGCCTTTTGCACTCCATGTAGCAGGACGCCTGCTTATTCTTTTGCTAAACGGCCACCGCTACGAGGGCCTCAGTAGTGTAGTTAGGAAGCATATATGAATGCAGCTGTTTCCTTACCATTACTACAGCTCGCACCCGCCCTTCCGTTTGCGCGTAGTAAACGCCGAACCCGCTCGCGCTAAGTCCAGAAACTTTTCCTCCCGATGAGAGCCATGGCTCCTGGATCAGCGCCACGTCAAACGAACCCTCCTCAAGGGTTAGGAGGAGTTCGCTCGACGCTTTACTGTGTTGGAGGTTTATCTGTAGGACTCGCAGCACCATTGGGCTGTTTGTCCCCCTCCAACACCTTCGTCCGAACTAAAAAATAGAAAATAATTTTCAATTAAAAAGAGTTTATATAACAGTAGTAGAAGGTCAAACAATCATTTATAGTTAATTACCTCAAAATAAAATTATAATAAAATTGAAGTTATTAACAGAATAATTTAATTCACAGTTAAAAGCGTGGGGTGCTTGATATTGAATGTTACAATCATTCTATTGGCAACTATCTGAGAGGAAAGATATGAAATGTAGTCAAATGCAGCTGTCTTTCAGATGTCATTGTCTTGTACCTTGTAAGTTTCGAGTTTCCCACAGATTTCGCTGCAGTTACTCTTTGTTACAGATACTTTGGTTCTTTGGTGTAGTATATTTTATGCAGAAGCATAAGCATTCGAAACTGGAGAAGCTTATTAAATGGCATGGAATAAATAGAGTCAGCATGATGGGAAACATAATCCCTAGCTTTGATTCCGAATACATATCGTGCAATATTATTAAAGAGTACCCCCAGCTGTTGCTTACACATAAAACTACAATTAGCGAAAGTTTCACACCCATATAATAACAACGGCATAAGTTATGTTTTGGCAAGTAAAAGTCGAATCCCGTGAGGGGTATAAAGTTTTAAAGTTAAAAGAATAAAGTTTTCCTACGACGATGTTTGTGTGACTAACCCACGTTAATGTCCTATTATATTAAAACATGCGCCTCCAATTAAAACTTGAGAAAAGTTATATCTCTATTTGTTTTCTGGCGATAACAAGAACTTGAGACTTCTTTGGATTGAGCGATAAGTCGTTTGCTAAGACACATTTGTTGATTTGGCATAATGTTTTGTTTATTTCCAAGACACAGGCAGCGATATCGTTGAGCCTGCATACTCTATACACCAGCACATTATCTGCATACAAGTGAGAGCTCATGTCCGTAATGACAGCCGGTAAGTCATTTATATACTTAGAGAAAAGCAGAGGGTCCAGGATTCACCCCTTTGGAACTCCCCTCCCCAATTCTAATAAAGATGATGCCGTCGTCCAATTGAATACACATTGAGTTGTATTTTCTAAGTAGGAAGCTATTAATTTTGTGGAGGTGGCAGAAAACCCGAACAAATTTGTAAGTTTTGTTGTAAGAATGCCATGGTTAACCGAATCGAAAGCTTTCGAATGGTTGCGTAGGGCTGAGAAGGTGACTTCATCTTTATAAATGGCCTCACGAATATTTTCAGTCACGTCAATCAAGGCAGTTATGCGATTTTCGAAAACCTAATTTTCGTTTATGTAAAAGAGAGTGATTTAAAATAAACGTGCTTATCTGTTAATATATGATCAACTCAAATAATTTTGAAAGATATGATAGAATAGCGATTGGCCTGGACTCAACATCTGCTTTGGTAGTGGGAATAACTTTTCCAACTTTCCAACATTTCGGAAACACTAAGATGATTAGGATTGTGTTATATATGTTATATTGGTATTGCTTATTTGTTAATGTAAAAACCAGAGCGTTAAGATTAAATTATGCAAAAATCAAAACATTACATTAACATGAATGGTAAAGTTAGGTTGGGATGCGCTCCTTTTAGATAAACCATCCGATTTTTTATTCCCATTTATAACCTTATGGCCCGGAACTCAATGCAGATTTACCGAGTACCGAAGAAGAGTTAATGATGAGCTGTAAGAGCTCTACGCAGACATGAATATAGTCCAGCGAATTACAACGCAGCGGCTGCTCTGACTAGGCCATGTTATAGGAATGAAAGATGACGCTCCGGCCAAGAAAGTGTTTCTATCGGAATCCGCCTATGGAAGCACAGGTAGAGGGCGCCCCCCCCCCCCCCCTCACCCCCTACGATAGAAGGACTAGGTGGAAAACGATTTAAACGATTACGATAAACCAATTGGAGCCGGTTGGCAGAGAGAAGAAGCGACTGGCGTGGCTTGTTGGACGGCCGTAACCATTTAAACGGCTAAGCGCGCTTTATTATTGTATTTTATTGTAATGCAAGTGGGTACACAATATTTTTTGTTGTTTCGTTCGGTGCAAAGATAAACAAATTTTTTGGCGTTGCAACTCTAGAACAAGCACCGTATAGCTAGCTGGCCATGGGAAAAGCATGGAATCTCTAAATTTAATCCTGCAATAATAAGCCATTGTCCTTGTGCTTTGTTGATTGTAATTGCAAAAACAATGCATACAGGAAGCTGTAAGAGCTTAAAATTGCATTGAAAATCTGTAGGACTCATTGGGATACGTGGTATGAGCACATCTTCAGCTTGGCTTTTACCGCTAATGATTCGATTACATTCGGCATTAATTTCTTAACGCAAAGTCTGGTTCCATTGCACAATTTTGGTGGGTCTAAATTCCGAAGAAGTATGACTGGTGAGCCAATTTACAAAGTTAATAAATACGCAGGCATTTCAGGTGGTTCTAAAGAGTTTAGAAAGTCAATTGGATAATTCACAATTTCGTCTTTATCTGTAACTGTGTCGATCGACTTATATTTCGTCACTTCACCAGGAATTTGATTTTGAATGCGATAAAAAATAATTTAAATTTAAAATTCTTAATTCTGAAATTTGAAAAACCTTCGTCTTGAGAAAAGGAATCTATACACACTCACAGAATTTGATTTTTATAGAAGATGTAGATAGACTGAAGCTAAATGTTTTTAACGGCGGCAGATTACTAAACGTCCAAAAGGAATAACAGCCAAACTCAAAAATGAAGTCAAATTTTAGGTGTTAAAATAACCTAAGCTTGTGTAGCAGCCATACTTCTAAAAAATCCCATTTGTAGGAGAATATGTGTGTAATATGGATATCAAATGAAAGCTTTTGCTGAGAGCTTTAAAGCAATTTTCATTATGATATTCAATTTAGTCGCATCAAACTGGCAAAACTGATAAATATGCATGCCAAACCAAAATAAAGACAAGAATTAATAATACCCACATACCTGTTTACATACGTCCTATTCGATTTGCCTAAAATTTGGTGTATAAGTTTGTCTTTATTAGTACTTACGATCCTTTTTCCGGGAAGTAGACCAGGCACGGACTGGGACTGTGATTAAGACTAGGACTGGGACTCGGAGTGGGACTGGAACTGGAACATAATACATACCACCCCCTGGCACTGGCAATAAGGGATGAAGAAGAATGAGAAGAACTTGAGAGAAGAGAAAAGAGGGAAGGAGAAGGAGGCTGAGAAAGAGATAGAGTGAGACGAAAATAGAGATAGATGAAGCCAAACTCCGTCTTTTTCGGAGGAGTGAATAAAAGGATTAAGAACAAGTAAAGGTGTCTAAGTTCAGGTGGAACCGAACATTATATACTCAGCGTGAGCTTCAATTGTACATTTCATTTCAGATAAATTACTTTTCTACATAACACGTGGCACCGCCCGTTAAAAAAAAATTTCTCCCCATTTCCTCTTACAATAAAACTTGATAGGTGAAATATCATTGATTTAAAACTATGTTTTGCTACGTTATAGCTTATTATTCTATGGTCGTTCCCTTTTAAACTTGTTTTTTTATACCTTTCATGAAAATGAAATGGTATATTAATTTCGTCACGAAACCCAGAATTGTAAGTCCTTAAAGGAAAATAGATAGACCCAACATTAAGTATACCGATATAATCAGGTTGAAGACCTGAGTTGATTTAGCCATGTCCGTCTGTCCGTCTTGATAAAATTTGGTGAGCGGGTGTATTTGGGTGTCCGATTAGACATTTGTCGGAACCGGCCGGATCGGACCACTATAGCATATATCCTCCATACAACCGATTTTTCAGAAAAAGAGGATTTTTGTCATATCTTACTCAATTTAACAGATTGAAGCTTCAAACTTCACCATATAATTTCGTATGTTGCACATATTGTTGCCTGAAAAATTGATGAGATCGGTCGTATATATAGTATATATCCCCCACAACCGATTGTTCAGATAAGAAACTTTTCTTAATTACTGCCCTATTTTGAGAGCTAGAGGCTTCAAATTTCAACGATTGCTTACGTATATAGCATATATTGTTGTCTGAAAAAATCATAAAGATCGGTGGTATATATAGTATATATATGGTAGTATATATAGTATATATATATAGTATATATATATAGTATATATATATATATTTTCGCAATTTTAGCCCCATTTTAATAGGTAGAAGCTTCAAATTTCACCGAATGCTTACGCATATATCATATATTGTTGTCTAAAAAAATCATTGAGATCGGTTGTATATATAGTATATATCTCATACAACAGATTGTTCAGATAAGAAACTTTTCGTAATTACTGCCCTATTTTAAGAGCTAGAGGCTTCAAATTTCAACGAATGCTTACGTATATAGCATATATTGTTGTCTGAAAAAATCATAGAGATCGGTTGTATATATAGTATATATCTCATACAACTGATTGTTCAGATAAGATACTTTGCGCAATTTCTGCCCCGTTTTAACAGCTAGAAGCTTCAAATTTCACCAAATGCTTACGCATATAGCATATATTGTTGTCTAAAAAAATCATTGAGATCGGTGATATATATAATATATATATGATGGTATATATAGTATATATATAGTATATATATATTTTTTTTTGCGATTTCTGCCCCATTTTAACAGCTAGAAGCTTCAAATTTCACCAAATGATTACGTGTATAGCATATATTGATGTCTGAAAAAATCATTGAGATCGGTGGTATACATAGTATATATCTCATACAACCGATTGTTCAGATAAGAAACTTTGCGCAATTTCTGCCCCGTTTTAACAGCGAGAAGCTTCAAATTTCACCAAATGCTTACGCATATAGCATATATTGTTGTCTGAAAAAATCATAGAGATCGGTGGTATATATATTATATACTTCATATAAACTGTCATTTTTGGCCCTAGCTTCAAAATTCATCAAATTTCATCAAATAGTTACGTTTACGTCATATATTGTTGAAATACGTGATTCGTAGTCATAGTTTTTACACGCAGACCACAAAAAACCTGAAACTTTGCATCCTCACAAAAATTACCTACCTATTTTTATACCTTTCATGAAAATGAAATGGTATATTAATTTCGTCACGAAACCCAAAATTGTAACTCCTTAAAAGAAAATAGATATACCCACCGTTAAGTATACCGAAATAATCAGGTTGAAGAGCTGAGTTGATTTAGCCATGTCCGTCTGTCCGTCTGTCCGTATGTCTGTTTGTATGCAAACTAGTCCCTCAATTTTTGAGATATCTTGATAAAATTTGGTGAGCGGGTGTATTTGGTGTCCGATTAGACATTTGTCGGAACCGGCCGGATCGGACCACTATAGCATATATCCTCCATACAACCGATTTTTCAGAAAAAGAGGATTTTTGTAATATTTTACTCCATTTAACAGATTGAAGCTTCAAACATCACCATATACTTTCGTATATTGCACGTATTGTTTCCTGAAAAAATTGATGAGATCGGTCGTATATATAGTATATATCCCCCACAACCGATTGTTCAGATAAGAAACTTTTCGTAATTACTGCCCTATTTTAAGAGCTAGAGGCTTCAAATTTCAATGAATGCTTACGTATCTAATCTAATATCTAATATATATTATAAATGGGAAAGTTTGGATGTTAAGATGTTTGGATGTTTGGATGTTTGGATGTTTAGATGTTTGGATGTTTGGATGTTTGGATGTTTGGATGTTTGGATGTTTGGATGTTTGTCCAGACGTTTGTCTTTGTGACTCAATAACGCAAGAACGGCTGGACCGATTTGGATGAAATTTTGCACACATATAGCCAATAGTCTAGAAGGATCTACTAGCTATATATTTTTCAAAAGGGGCGTGGTCCCCGCCCCCTAGGGTCAGTTATAATTTAATTATTATATTTTTTCGTTTTTGCGACTGAATCACGCCAAAATGGCTACACGGATTTTGATGAAATTTGGGACACAGACAGTAGTCTATCTAATATATATTATAAATGGGAAAGTTTGGATGTTAAGATGTTTGGATGTTTGGATGTTTAGATGTTTGGATGTTTGGATGTTTGGATGTTTGGATGTTTGGATGTTTGGATGTTTGGATGTTTGTCCAGACGTTTGTCTTTGTGACTCAATAACGCAAGAACGGCTGGACCGATTTGGATGAAATTTTGCACACATATAGCCAATAGTCTAGAAGGATCTACTAGCTATATATTTTTCAAAAGGGGCGTGGTCCCCGCCCCCTAGGGTCAGTTATAATTTAATTATTATATTTTTTCGTTTTTGCGACTGAATCACGCCAAAATGGCTACACGGATTTTGATGAAATTTGGGACACAGACAGTAGTCTACTAGCGAAATTTTTTTCGAACATGGAAAGAGGGGTGGGGGTCCCACGACCCTTCGAGAAATTATTTTTCATAATTTTTACACATTATAACTTTACGTATACTGGCCTTCACCAATATCACAGACTCAAGGGGTCAAATAAGTCGAGGGCTTACAAAGTAAGCAGTGACACCCTCCGCCCGCCCCCCTTTATATCCCCCTCTGGTGTAAAATCCATAAATTGTTATAACTCAATCTAAATTTTCTCCTAAATCAATAGTTTTTGGTATCTGGTACATACAGAACGAGATCTAGACAATTTTGGAGGAACGATCAGTGGTCCTCTCCTCTACTCCCGCCATCCGCCCTCCATCAATTGTTTTTATTAGCACGCTTTTATTAGCTTTACCTGTATGTTTCTATCTAACTTTTTATTCGCTCCAATGCGCCTGCTGCCTTATTAACATGGTTTTATAATTAGCTTCACCTTATTTGTAATCCCGTAAGGGTCATATCGAGACCCTTCCGGGATCATTTCTGGATGGTTTTCGGGATCGGTCCGGGATTACGCCGGGGTAATTTCGGGACTTTTTCGGGACTATTTCGGGATCATTTTGGGACCCTTCCGGGATCATTTCTGTATAGTTTACGGGATCCGTTCGGGATCACGTCGGGGTTATTTTGGAACATTTTCGGGACTATTCCGGAATCATTTCGGAACTATTTCGCGATCATTTGGGGACCCTTCCGGCATCATTTCTGGATGGTTTTCGGGATCCGTGCGGGATCTCGTCGGGGTCATATGGGGACTTTTTCGGGATCATTTGGGGGCTCTTCCGGCATCATTTCTGGATGGTTTTCGGGATCCGTCCGGGACCTCGTCGGGGTCATTTGGGGACTTTTTCGGGATCATTTTGGGGCTCATCCGGCATCATTTATGGATGGTTTTCGGGATCCGTCCGGGATCCCGTCGGGGTCATTTCGGGACTTTTTCGCGACTAATACGGGATCATTTGGGAACCCTTTCGGCATCATTTCTGGATGGTTTTCGGGATCCGTCCGGGATCCCGTCGGGGTCATTTCGGGACTTTTTCGCGACTAATACGGGATCATTTGGGAACCCTTTCGGCATCATTTCTGGATGGTTTTCGGGATCCGTCCGGGATCCCATTAGGGTAATTTCGGGACTATTAGGGGATCATTTGGGAACCTTTCCGGCATCATTTCTGGATAATTTTCGGGATCCGTCCGGGATGCCGACGAGGTCATTTCGGGACTATTTCGGGATCATTTGGGGTACCTACCGGCATCATTTCTGGATGGTTTTTGGGATTCGTCCGGGATCCCGTCGTGGTCCTTTCGGGACTTTTTTCGACTAATACGGGATCATTTGCGGACCCTTTCGGCATCATTTCTGGATAGTTGTCGGGATCCCGTCACGGTCATTTCGGGACTATTAGGGGATCATTTGAGGACCTTTCCGGCATCATTTCTGTATTGTTTCGGAATCCTTTCGGGATCCCGTCAGGGCCATTTTGGAACTTTTTTGGGGCTAATACGGGATCATTTGGGGATCCTCTAGGGGTCGTTTCGTGACTTTTTCTGTTTTATTTCGGGATCATTTGGGGACCCTTCCGGCATAATTTCTTGATGGTTTGCCGGATCCATCAGGGTCATTTCGGGACCATTTTGGGATCATTTGGGGACCCTTCCGAGATCATTTCTGGATCCGTCCGGGATGCCGTAGGAGCCATTTCGGGATTTTTTGTTACTTTTCCGGGATAGTTATCGGACCCTTCCGGGATCATTTCTGGATCTGTGCGGGATCCCATCTGGGTCATTTCCGGACTATTTCGGGATCATTTTGGGATCCTTCCGGAATCATTTCTGTATGGTTTTCGCGATCCGTCCTTGATTCCCTCGGAGCCATTTCGGAACCTTTTCTGGAGTATGTCGGGGTCATTTGGGGACTTTTTCGGGATCATTTGGGGCTCTTCCGGCATCATTTCTGGATGGTTTTCGGGATCCGTGCGAGATCTCGTCGGGGTCATTTGGGGACTTTTTTGGGATCATTTGGGGGCTCTTCCGGCATCATTTCTGGATGGTTTCCGGGATCCGTCCGGGATATCGTCGGGGTCATTTAGGGACTTTTTCGGGATCATTTGGGGGCTCTTCCGGCATTATTTCTGGATGGTTTTCGGGATCCGTCCGGGATCCCATCAGGGTAATTTCGGGACTATTAGGGGATCATTTGTGGACCTTTCCGGCATCATTTCTGGATAAGTTTCGGTATCCGTCCGGGATGCCGACGAGGTCATTTCGGGATTATTTCGGGATCATTTGGGATACCTACCGGCATCATTTCTGGATGGTTTTTGGGGTTCGTCCGGGATCCCGTCGGGGTCATTTCGGGACTTTTTCTCGACTAATACGGGATCATTTGCGGACCCTTTCGGTATCATTTCTGGATAGTTGTCGGGATCCGTTCGGGATCCCGTCAGGGTCATTTCGGGACTTTTTCGGGATCATTTGAGGACCTTTCCGGCATCATTTCTGGATAGTTTTTGGAATCCTTTCGGGATCCCGTCAGGGTCATTTCGGGGCTTTTTCGGGATCATTTAAGGATGGCTTTCAGGATTCGTCCGGGAACCCGTCAGGGTAATTTCTGAACTTTTCCGAGACTATTTCGGGATCATTTTGGGACCTTCACAAGATCATTTATGGATGGATTTCGGGATTTGTCCGGGATGCCCTCAGGGTCATTTTGGGACTATTAGGTGAGCATTTGAGGACCGTTCCGGCATCACTTCTGGATGGTTTTCGGTATCCGTTCAGATTCCCGTCGGAATAATTGCGGGACTTTTTCGGGATCATTGGGGTCCCTTCCAAAATCATTTCTGGATGGTTTTTGGGATTCGTCCGGCATCCCGTCGGGGTCATTTCGGGACTTTTTCTCGACTAATACGGGATCATTTGCGGACCCTTTCGGTATCATTTCTGGATAGTTGTCGGGATCCGTTCGGGATCCCGTCAGGGTCTTTTCGGAACTATTGGGAGATCATTTGAGGACCTTTCCGGCATCATTTCTGGTTAGTTTTCGGGATCCTTTCCGGGTCCCATCAGGGTCATTTCGGGACTTTTTCGGCATCATTTAAGATTGGTTTTCAGGATTCGTCCGGTATCCGTCAGGGTAATTTCTGGACTTTTCCCAGACTATTTCGGGATAATTTTGGGACCCTCCCAAGATCATTTCTGGATGGATTTCGGGATCTGTCCGGGATGCCGTCAGGGTCATTTTGGGACTATTAGGTGATCATTTGAGGACATTTTCGGCACCACTTCTGGATGGTTTTCGGTATCCGCTCAGGATCCCGTCGGAATTATTGCGGGACTTTTTCGGGATCATTTGGTGTCCCTTCCGGCATCATTTCTGGCTGGTTTTTGGGATTCGTCCGGCATCCCGTCGGGTTCATTTCGGGACTTTTTCTCGACTAATACGGGATCATTTGCGGCCCTTTCGGCATCATTTCTAGATAGTTGTTGGGATCCGTTCGGGATCCCGTCAGGGTCTTTTCGGAACTATTAGGTGATCATTTGAGGACATTTCCGGCATCATTTCTGGATAGTTTTCGGGATCCTTTCGGGGTCCAGTCAGGGTCATTTCGGGACTTTTTCGGGATCATTTAGAGATGGCTTTCAGGATTCGTCCGGGAACCCGTCAGGGTATTTTCTGAACTTTTCCTAGACTATTTCGGGATAATTTTGGGACCTTCCCAAGATCATTTCTGGATGGATTTTGGGATCAGTCCGGGATGCCGTCAGGGTCATTTTGGTATTAGGTGATCATTTGAGGACCTTTCCGGCATCACTTCTGGATGGTTATCGGTATCCGATCAGGATCCCCTCGGAATCATTGCGGGACTTTTTCGGGATCATTTGGGGTCCCTCCCAAGATCATTTCTGGATGGATTTCGGGATCTGTCCGGGATCCCGTCAGGGTCATTTAGGGGTGCGTTCGAGATCCCGTCAGGGTCATTTCGGGAATATATCGGGATCATTTCTGGATGGTTTATGGGATCCGTCCATGACCCATTAAGGGTCATTTCGGGACTATTAGGTGATCATTTGAGGACCTTTCCGGCATCACTTCTGGATGATTTTCGGTATCCGTTCGGGATCCCGTCGGAATCAATGCGGGACTTTTACGGAATCATTTGGGATTCCTTCCGGCATCATTTCTGGATGGTTTTCGGGATTTGTCCGGGATCCCGTCGGGGTTATTTCGGGACCTTTTCGGGGATAATACGCGATCATTTGGGGATCCTCTAGGGGTCGTTTCGTGACTTTTTCTGTATTATTTCGGGATCATTTTTGGACCCTTTCGGCATAATTTCTTGATGGTTTGCCGGATCCATCAGGGTCATTTCGGGACCATTTTGGGATCATTTGTGGACCCTTCCGAGATCATTTCTGGATCCGTCCGGGATGCCGTAGGAGCCATTTCTGGATTTTTTGTTACTTTTCCGGGATAGTTTTGCACCCTTCCGGGATCATTTCTGGATCTGTGCGGGATCCCATCTGGGTCAATTCCGGACTATTTCGGGATCATTTTGGAATCCTTCCGGAATCATTTCTGTATGGTTTTCGCGATCCATCGTGGATCCCCTCGGAGCCATTTCGGAACTTTTTCTGGAGTTAGTCGGGATAATTTAGGGACCCTTCCTGGATATTTTCTGGATGGTTTCTGAGATCCGTCCGGGAGCCCGTCAGGGTAATTTCGGAACTTTTTCGGGACTATTTCGGGATCAATTTGGTACCCTTCAGACATCATTTCTGTGTGGTTATCTGGATAAGTCTAGAATCGTGTCGTTGTCATTTCGGGTTTTTTTGGGACTACTTCGGGAACTTTTGGAAACACTTCCGGGGCGTTTCCGGGTGGTTTTCGGGATCCGTCCGCGATAGCGTCGGGGTCATTTCGCGGCTTTTTCTGGATAATTTCGTTATGATTTTGGGATCCTATCAGATTATCAGCTCATAAAGTTCTTTTTTTTACTCAATTACAAAAATAAAATGCATTAGACAGAAAAAAAATTTTAAACAGATAACTTTATAAGCAGGCTAACGTGAATAGCCCACATATTTCATTTTCTCCTTGCGGACGGGGCCGCGGGTAAAGGCTAGTATCTAATATATCTAATCTAATATATATTATAAATGGCAAAGTTTGGATGTGAAGATGTTTGGATGTTTGGATGTTTGGATGTTTGGATGTTTGGATGTTTGTCCAGACGTTTGTCTTTGTGACTCAATCACGCAAGAACGGCTGGACCGATTTGGATGAAATTTTGGACACATATAGCCAATAGTCTAGAAGGATCTACTAACTATATATTTTTGAAAAGGGGCGTGGTACCCGCCCCCTAGGAACAGTTATAATTTAATTATTATATTTTTTCGTCTTTGCGACTGAATCACGCCAGAATGGCTACACGGATTTTGATGAAATTTGGGACACAGACAGTAGTCTACTAGCGAAATTTTTTTCGAGCATGGAAAGAGGGGTGGGGGTCCCACGACCCCTTCGAGAAATTATTTTTCAATAATTTTTACACATTATAACTTTACGTGTACTGGCCTTCACCAATATCACAGACTCAAGGGGTCAAATAAGTCGAGGGCTTACAAAGTAAGCAGTGACATCCTCCGCCCGCCCCCCCCCCCCCTTTATCTTCCCCTCTGGTGTAAAATCTATAAATTGTTATAACTCAATATAAATTTTCTCCTAAATCAATAGTTTTTGGTATCTGGTACATACAGAACGAGATCTAGACAATTTTGGAGGAACGATCAGTGGTCCTCTCCTCTACTCCCGCAATCCGCCCTCCATCAATTGTTTTTATTAGCACGCTTTTATTAGCTTTACCTGTATGTTTCTATGTAACTTTTTATTCGCTCCAATGCGCCTGCTGCCTTATTAACATGGTTTTATAATTAGCTTCACCTTATTTGTAATCCCGTAAGGGTCATATCGAGACCCTCCGGGATCATTTATGGATGGTTTTCGGGATCGGTCCGGGATTACGCCGGGGTAATTTCGGGACTTTTTAGGGATCCGTCCGGGATCCCGTCGGGACACTTTCGGGGCTATTTCGGGATCATTAGGGGTATCTTCCGGCATCATTTCTGGATGGTTTACGGGATCCGTCCGGGATCCCGTCGGTGTCATTTCGGGACCATTTGGGGTCCATTCCGGCATCATTTCTGGATGGTTTTCGGGATCCGTCCGGGATCCTGTCGGGTTCATTTTGGGACTTTTGCGGGATCATTTGGGGTCTCTTCCGGCATCATTTCTGGATGGTTTTCGGGATCCGTCCGGGATCTCGTCGGTGTCATTTCGGTACCATTTGGGGTCCATTCCGGCATCATTTCTGGATGGTTTTCGGGATCCGTCCGAGATCCTGTCGGGGTTATTTTGGGACTTTTGCGGGATCATTTGGGGTCTCTTCCGGCATCATTTCTGGATGGTTTTCGGGATCCGTCCGGGATCCCGTCGATGTCATTTCGGGACTATTACGGCATCATTTGGGGTACCTTCCGGCATCATTTCTAGATGGTTTTCGGGATCCATCCGGGATCCCGTCGGGGTCATTTCGGAACTTTTTCTCGACTAATATAGGATGATTTGGGGAACCTTTCGGCATCATTTCTGGATGGTTTACGGGATCCGTCCGGGATCCCGTCGGCGTCATTTTGGGACTTTTGCGGGATCATTTGGGGTCTCTTCCGGCATCATTTCTGGATGGTTTACGGGATCCGTCCGGGATCCTGTCGGGGTCATTTTGGCACTTTTGCGGGATCATTTGGGGTCTCTTCCAGCATCATTTCTGGATGGTGTTCGGGATTCGTCCGGGATCCTGTCGGGGTCATTTTGAGACTTTTGCGGGATCATTTGGGGTCTCCTCCGGCATCATTTCTGGATGGTTTACGGGATCCGTCCGGGATCCTGTCGGGGTCATTTTGGGACTTTTGCGGGATCACTTGGGGTCTCTTCCGGCATCATTTCTGGATGGTTTACGGGATCCGTCCGGGATCCTGTCGGGGTCATTTTGGGACTTTTGCGGGATCATTTGGGGTCTCTTCCGGCATCATTTCTGGATGGTTTACGGGATCCGTCCGGGACCCTGTCGGGGTCATTTTGGGACTTTAGCGGGATCATTTGGGGTCTCCTCCGGCATCATTTCAGGATGGCTTACGGGATCCTTCCGGGATCCTGTCGGGGTCATTTTGGGACTTTTGCGGGATCATTTGGGGTCTCTCCCGGCATCATTTCTGGATGGTTTTCGAGATCCGTCCGGGATCCTGTCGGGGTCATTTTGGGACTTTTGCGGGATCATTTGGGGTCTCTTCCGACATCATTTCTGGATGGTTTACGGGATCCGTCCGGGATCCTGTCGGGGTCATTTTGGGACTTTTGCGGGATCATTTGGGGTCTCTTCCGGCATCATTTCTGGATGGTTTACGGGATCCGTCCGGGACCCTGTCGGGGTCATTTTGGGACTTTAGCGGGATCATTTGGGGTCTCCTCCGGCATCATTTCTGGATGGTTTTCGGAATCCGTCCGCGATCCCGTCAGGGTCATTTCGGGACTATTTCGGGATAATTTGGGGTACCTGCCGGCATCATTTCTGGATGGTTTTCGGTATCCGTCCGGGATCCCGTCGGTGACATTTAGGGACCATTTGGGGTCCATACCGGCATCATTTCTGGATGGCTTTCGGGATCCGTCCGGGATCCTGTCGGCGTCATTTTGGGACTTTTGCGGGATCATTTGGGGTCTCTTCCGGCATCTTTTCTGGATGGTTTACGGGATCCGTCCGGGATCCTGTCGGGGTCATTTTGGGACTTTTGCGGGATCATTTGGGGTCTCTTCCAGCATCATTTCTGGATGGTTTTCGGGATCCGTCCGGGATCCCGTCGATGTCATTTCGGGACTATTACGGCATCATTTGGGGTACCTTCCGGCATCATTTCTAGATGGTTTTCGGGATCCATCCGGGATCCCGTCGGTGTCATTTCGGAACTTTTTCTCGACTAATACAGGATGATTTGGGGAACCTTTCGGCATCATTTCTGGATGGTTTACGGGATCCGTCCGGGATCCCGTCGGCGTCATTTTGGGACTTTTGGGGGATCATTTGGGGCTCTTCCGGCATCATTTCTGGATGGTTTACGGGATCCGTCCGGGATCCTGTCGGGGTCATTTTGGGACTTTTGCGGGATCATTTGGGGTCTCTTCCAGCATCATTTCTGGATGGTGTTCGGGATCCGTCCGGGATCCTGTCGGGGTCATTTTGAGACTTTTGCGGGATCATTTGGGGTCTCCTCCGGCATCATTTCTGGATGGTTTACGGGATCCGCCCGGGATCCTGTCGGGGTCATTTTGGGACTTTTGCGGGATCATTTGGGGTCTCTTCCGGCATCATTTCTGGATGGTTTACGGGATCCGTCCGGGATCCTGTCGGGGTCATTTTGGGGCTTTTTCGGGATCATTTGGGGTCTCTTCCGGCATCATTTCTGGATGGTTTACGGGATCCGTCCGGGATCCTGTCGGTGTCATTTCGGGACCATTTGGGGTCCATTCCGGCATCATTTCTGGATGGTTTTCGGGATCCGTCCGGGATCCTGTCGGGGTCATTTTAGGACTTTTTCCGGATCATTTGGGGTCTCTTCCGGCATCATTTCTGGATGGCGTTCGGGATCCGTCCGGGATCCTGTCGGGGTCATTTTGGGACTTTTGCGGGATCATTTGGGGTCTCTTCCGGCATCATTTCTGGATGGTTTACGGGATCCGTCCGGGAACCTGTCGGGGTCATTTTGGGCCTTTTGCGGGATCATTTCGGTTTTCTTCCAGCATCATTTCTGGATGGTTTACGGGATCCGTCCGGGATCCTGTCGGGGTCATTTTGGGACTTTTGCGGGATCATTTGGGGTCTCTCCCGGCATCATTTCTGGATGGTTTCCGGGATCCGTCCGGGATCCTGTCGGGGTCATTTTGGGACATTTGCGGGATCATTTGGGGTCTCTTCCGACATCATTTCTGGATGGTTTAGGAGATCCGTCCGGGATCCTGCCGGGGTCATTTTGGGACTTTTGCGGGATCATTTGGGGTATCTCCCGGCATCATTTCTGGATGGTTTTCGGGATCCGTCCGGGATCCTGTCGGGGTCATTTTGGGACTTTTGCGGGATCATTTGGGGTCTCTTCCGGCATCATTTCTGGATGGTTTACGAGATCCGTCCGGGATCCTGTCGGGGTCATTTTGGGACTTTTGCGAGATCATTTGGGGTCTCTTCCGGCATCATTTCTGGATGGTTTACGGGATCCGTCCGGGACCCTGTCGGGTCATTTTGGGATTTTAGCAGGATCATTTGGGGTCTCCTCCGGCATCATTTCTGGATGGTTTTCGGGATCCGTCCGGGATCCTGTCGGGGTCATTTTGGGACCTTTGCGGGATCATTTGGGGTCTCTTCCGGCATCATTTCTAGATGGTTTTCGGGATCCGTCCGGGATCCCGTCGGAGTCATTTCGGAACTTTTTCTCGACTAATACAGGATCATTTGGGGACCCTTTCGGCACCATTTCTGGATAGTTTTAGGGATCCGTTCGGGATCCCGACGGGGTCATATCGGGACCATTTGGGGTACCTACCGGCATCATTTCTGGATGGTTTACGGGATCCGTCCGGGATCCTGTCGGGGTCATTTTGGGACTTTAGCGGGATCATTTGGGGTCTCCTCCGGCATCATTTCTGGATAGTTTCCGGATCCGTCCGGGATTCCGTCCGCGTAATTTCGGGACTATTAGGGGGTTATTTGGGGACCTTTCCGGCATCATTTCTGGATAGTTTTAGGGATCCGTTCGGGATCCCGACGGGGTCATATCGGGACCATTTGGGGTACCTACCGGCATCATTTTTGGTTGGTTTTCGGGATCCGTCCGGGATCATTTCGGGACTATTTCGGGATCATTTGGGTACCTACCTTCATCATTTCTGGATGATTTTCGGGATCCGTACGGGATCCCGTCGGGGTCATTTCAGGACTTTTTCGGGATCCGCCCGTGATCCCGGCGGGGTCATTTCGGGACTATTTCGGGATCATTTGGGGTACCTAGATGGATAGTTTTCGGGATTCGTCCGGGATCCCGTCTGGATCATTTCAGTACTTTTTCGGGATCATTTGGGGTATCCTCCGGCCACTTTTCTAGATGGTTTTCGGTATCCGTCCGGGATACCGTCAGGGTAATTTTGGGACTATTTGGGGATAACTTGGGAACCTTTCCGGTATCATTTCTGGATAGTTTCCGGGATCCTTCGGGGATCCCGTCAGGGTCATTTCGGAACCCGCGACTAATGCGGGATCATTTGGGGACCCTTTCGCCATCATTTCCGGATGGTTTTCGTGATCCGTCCGGGATACCGTCAGGGTAATTTCGGGACTATGTGGGGATAACTTGGGAACCTTTCCGGCATCATTTCTGGATAGTTTCCGGGATCCGTCGGGAATCCCGTCAGGATCATTTCGGAACTATAAGGGGATCATTTCATTTTTCATCTTTCTTTAAGGGGATCATTTCACCTTCCAGCATCATTTCTGTATACTTTTGGGGATCCGTCCGGGATCCCGACGGGGTCATTTCTGGCCTATTTCGGGATCATTTTGGGGTACCAACCGGCATCATTTCTGGCTGATCCGGGATCCGTCCGGGATCCCATCGGGGGAATTTCGGGAATTTTTCGGGATCATTTGGGGTCCCTTCCGGCATCATTTCTCGATCGTTTTCGGGATCCGTCCGAGATCCCGTCGGGTTTATTTTTTCACTTTTTCGGGAAAATGTCAGGGAATTTCGGGACTGTTCTTTGATCATTTGGGGATCCTTCAGGGATAATTTCTGGATGGTTTTCGGGATCCCGTCGGGGTAATTTCGGGACTTTCACGACTGTTTCGGGGTAAGTTGCCCTTAAAGATCATTTCTGGGTGGTTTTCGGGATCCGTCCGGGATCCCGTCAGGGTTATTTCGCGCCTTTTCGGGACTATTTCGGGATCATTTTGGGACCCTTCCGGGATAATTTCTCTATGATTTTCGGGATCTGTTCGGGATATTTTCGTAGTTTTTTCGCGACTTTATCTGGGATAAATTGCGGACCCTTTAGAGATCAATTCTGGATGGTTTTCGGTATCGGTCTGGGATCCCCTCAAGGTCATTTCGGGACTTTTTCGGGACTATTTCGGAATCATTTTGGGACCCCTCCGGCAAAATTTCTGGGTGATTTTCGGGATCTGTCCGAGATCCCGACGGAGTTTTTTCGGGACTTTTTCCGGACTATTTCTGGATTATTTGCGGACGTTTCAGAGCTCAGTTCTGGATGATTTTCGGGATCTGTCCGGGATCCCGTCGGAGTTATTTCGGGGTAATTTTGGGACCCTTCCAGGATAATTTCTTCATGATTTTCGGGATGGGTCTGAATTTTTCGTGACTTTCGGGACTATTTCGGGATCATTTGCGGAACCTTCAGAGATCAATTCTGGATGGTTTGTGGACTTTTCCGGGGTCATTTGGGGATCCCTCCAGAGTCATTTCTGGATGGTTTTCGGGATCCCGTCAGGGTCATTTCGGGCCTTTTTCGTGACTACTATTTCGGAATCATTTTGGGACTCCTCCTGGATAATTTCTGGGCGATTTTCGGGATTTGTCGGGATCCCGTCAGAGTTTTTTCGGGACTTTTTCGGACTATATCGGGATCATTTGCGGACCGTTGAAGAATCAAATCTGGATGGTTTTCGGGATCCGTCCGGGATTCCGTCAGGGTCATTTCGGGACTTTTCGTGACTACTTCGGGATTATTTTGGGACCCTTCCGGCATCATTTCTGGATAGTTTTCGAGATTTGTCCAGGATCCCGTCGGCATCATTTCGTGACTATTTGGTGTCATTTAGGGACACTTCCGGGATCATTTTAGGTCTCTTCGAAACCAGTAATTCAGCACACATGGCCGTGGATTTACGGCAAATTACTCGTAATTAAAATTCGGTATGTTTTATCTTTAATATATCACAGCTTTTTCGTTCTATTTTTAAATGAATCCTGTAACGAACTATTACAACTATAATTAAAATTTTTTTAATATTTTAACCAACTAAATACCCGAAAAAGCAACACTGCTTTTATTTAAAAACTTCTTTTTGGTTTTAGCTAATTGTAGTTTCACTCCTTTGTTCTATGAGTAGTAATTCTTTCACCCCTGTCATATCAATTAATTTAACTTAGAAACAAAATGTATTTTTTTTAATTCGTAAAAAGTGTATTATACTATTCATGTAAGCGTGCCCATCAGCTCAGTTAGTTCTTTTTTTTACTGTATTAAAAAATAAAATACATTGACAGAAAAAATTTTTAAACAGACAACTTGATAAACAGGCTAACGTGAATAGCACATATATTTTATTTTCTCCTTGCGGACGGGGCCGCGGGTAAAGGCTAGTATATATTATAAATGGGAAAGTTTGGATGTTAAGATGTTCGGATGTTTGGATGTTTAGATGTTTGGATGTTTGGATGTTTGGATGTTTGGATGTTTGGATGTTTGGATGTTTGTCCAGACGTTTGTCTTTGTGACTCAATAACGCAAGAACGGCTGGACCGATTTGGATGAAATTTTGCACACATATAGCCAATAGTCTAGAAGGATCTACTAGCTATATATTTTTCAAAAGGGGCGTGGTCCCCGCCCCCTAGGAACAGTTATAATTTAATTATTATATTTTTTCGTCTTTGCGACTGAATCACGCCAGAATGGCTACACGGATTTTAATGATATTTGGGACACAGACAGTAGTCTACTAGCGAAATTTTTTTCGAACATGGAAAGAGGGGTGGGGGTCCCACGACCCTTCGAGAAATTATTTTTCATAATTTTTACACATTATAACTTTACGTATACTGGCCTTCACCAATATCACAGACTCAAGGGGTCAAATAAGTCGAGGGCTTACAAAGTAAGCAGTGACACCCTCCGCCCGCCCCCCTTTATCTCCCCCTCTGGTGTAAAATCCATAAATTGTTATAACTCAATCTAAATTTTCTCCTAAATCAATAGTTTTTGGTATCTGGTACATACAGAACGAGATCTAGACAATTTTGGAGGAACGATCAGTGGTCCTCTCCTCTACTCCCGCCATCCGCCCTCCATCAATTGTTTTTATTAGCACGCTTTTATTAGCTTTACCTGTATGTTTCTATCTAACTTTTTATTCGCTCCAATGCGCCTGCTGCCTTATTAACATGGTTTTATAATTAGCTTCACCTTATTTGTAATCCCGTAAGGGTCATATAGAGACCCTTCCGGGACCATTTCTGGATGGTTTTCGGGATCGGTCCGGGATTACGCCGGGGTGATTTCGGGACTTTTTCGGGACTCTTTCGGGATCATTTTGGGACCCTTCCGGGATCATTTCTGTATAGTTTACGGGATCCGTCCGGGATCCCGTCGGGGTTATTTTGGAACATTTTCGGGACTATTCCGGAATCATTTCGGGACTATTTCGCGATCATTTGGGGACCCTTCCGGCATCATTTCTGGATGGTTTTCGGGATCCGTCCGGGATCCCGTCGGGGTACTTTCGGGATCATTTGCGTACATTCGAGAGATAAATTCTTGATGGTTTCCGGGATCATTACGGGACTTTTTCGGGGTCAGTTTGGGTCCTTTCCGTAATCATTCCTGGATGGTTTTAGGGATCCGTCCGGGATCCCGTCGGGACCATTTCGGGGCTATTTCGGGATCATTAGGGGTATCTTCCGGCATCATTTCTGCATGGTTGTCGAGATCCGTCCGCGATCCCGTCAGGGTCATTTCGGGACTATTTCGGGATAACTTGGGGTACCTGCCTGCATCATTTCTGGATGGTTTTCGGTATCCGTCCGGGATCCCGTCGGTGTCATTTCGGGACCATTTGGGGTCCATTCCTGCATCATTTCTGGATGGTTTTCGGGATATGTCCGGGATCCTGTCGGGGTCATTTTGGGACTTTTGCGGGATCATTTGGGGTCTCTTCCGGCATCATTTCTGGATGGTTTTCGGGATCCGTCCGGGATCCCGTCGATGTCATTTCGGGACTATTACGGCATCATTTGGGGTACCTTCCGGCATCATTTCTAGATGGTTTTCGGGATCCATCCGGGATCCCGTCGGGGTCATTTCGGAACTTTTTCTCGACTAATACAGCATCATTTGGGGAACCTTTCGGCATCATTTCTGGATGATTTACGGGATCCGTCCGGGATCCCGTCGGCGTCATTTTGGGACTTTTGCGGGATCATTTGGGGTCTCTTCCGGCATCATTTCTGGATGGTTTACGGGATCCGTCCGGGATCCTGTCGGGGTCATTTTGGGACTTTTGCGGGATCATTTGGGGTCTCCTCCGGCATCATTTCTGTATGGTTTACGGGATCCGTCCGGGATCCTGTCGGGGTCATTTTGGGACTTTTGCGGGATCATTTGGGGTCTCTTCCGGCATCATTTCTGGATGGTTTACGGGATCCGTCCGGGATCCTGTCGGGGTCATTTTGGGACTTTTGCGGGATCATTTGGGGTCTCTTCCGGCATCATTTCTGGATGGTTTACGGGATCCGTCCGGGATCCTGTCGGGGTCATTTTGGGACTTTTGCGGGATCATTTGGGGTCTCTTCCGGCATCATTTCTGGATGGTTTACGGGATCCGTCCGGGATCCTGTCGGGGTCATTTTGGGACTTTTGCGGGATCATTTGGGGTCTCTTCCGGCATCATTTCTGTATGGTTTACGGGATCCGTCCGGGATCCTGTCGGGGTCATTTTGGGACTTTTGCGGGATCATTTGGGGTCTCTTCCGGCATCATTTCTGGATGGTTTACGGGATCCGTCCGGGATCCTGTCGGGGTCATTTTGGGACTTTTGCGGGATCATTTGGGTTCTCTTCCGGCATCATTTCTGGATGGTTTACAGGATCTGTCCGGGATCCTGTCGGGGTCATTTTGGGACTTTTGCGGGATCATTTGGGGTCTCACCCGGCATCATTTCTGGATGGTTTTCGGGATCCGTCCGGGATCCTGTCGGGGTCATTTTGGGACCTTTGCGGGATCATTTGGGGTCTCTTCCGGCATCATTTCTAGATGGTTTTCGGGATCCGTCCGGGATACCGTCGATGTCATTTCGGGACTATTTCGGCATCATTTGGGGTACCTTCCGGTATCAATTCTAGATGGTTTTAGGGATCCGTCCGGAATCCCGTCGGAGTCATTTCGGAACTTTTTCTCGACTAATACAGGATAATTTGGGGACCCTTTCGGCATCATTTCTGGATAGTTTTAGGGATCCGTTCGGGATCCCGACGGGGTCATATCGGGACCATTTGGGGTACCTACCGGCATCATTTCTGGATGGTTTACGGGATCCGCCCGGGACCCTGTCGGGGTCATTTTGGGACTTTAGCGGGATCATTTGGGGTCTCCTCCGGCATCATTTCTGGATGGTTTCCGGATCCATCCGGGATTCCGTCGGCGTAATTTCGGGACTATTAGGGGGTTATTTGGGGACCTTTCCGGCATCATTTCTGGATAGTTTTAGGGATCCGTTCGGGATACCGACGGGGTCATATCGGGACCATTTGGGGTACCTACCGGCATCATTTCTGGTTGGTTTTCGGGATCCGTCCGGGATCCCGTCGGGATAATTTCGGGACTATTTCGGGATCATTTGGGTACCTACCTTCATCATTTCTGGATGATTTTCGGGATCCGTACGGGATCCCGTCGGGGTCATTTCAGGACTTTTTCGGGATCCGCCCGTGATCCCGGCGGGGTCATTTCGGGACTATTTCGGGATCATTTGGGGTGCCTAGATGGATAGTTTTCGGGATTCGTCCGGGATCCCGTCTGGATCATTTCAGGACTTTTTCGGGATCATTTGGGGTATCTTCCGGCCACTTTTCTAGATGGTTTTCGGTATCCGTCCGGCATACCGTCAGGGTAATTTCGGGACTATTTGGGGATAACTTGGGAACCTTTCCGGTATCATTTCTGGATAGTTTCCGGGATCCTTCGGGGATCCCGTCAGGGTCATTTCGGAACCCGCGACTAATGCGGGATCATTTGGGGACCCTTTCGCCATCATTTCCGGATGGTTTTCGTGATCCGTCCGGGATACCGTCAGGGTAATTTTGGGACTATTTGGTGATAACTTGGGAACCTTTCCGGCATCATTTCTGGATGGTTTACGAGATCCGTCCGGGATCCTGTCGGGGTCATTTTGGGACTTTTGCGAGATCATTTGGGGTCTCTTCCGGCATCATTTCTGGATGGTTTACGGGATCCGTCCGGGACCCTGTCGGGGTCATTTTGGGACTTTAGCGGGATCATTTGGGGTCTCCTCCGGCATCATTTCTGGATGGTTTTCGGGATCCGTCCGGGATCCTGTCGGGGTCATTTTGGGACCTTTGCGGGATGATTTGGGGTCTCTTCCGGCATCATTTCTAGATGGTTTTCGGGATCCGTCCGGGATACCGTCGATGTCATTTCGGGACTATTTCGGCATCATTTGGGGTACCTTCCGGTATCAATTCTAGATGGTATTAGGGATCCGTCCGGGATCCCGTCGGAGTCATTTCGGAACTTTTTCTCGACTAATACAGGATAATTTGGGGACCCTTTCGGCATCATTTCTGGATGGTTTACGGGATCCGTCCGGGACCCTGTCGGGGTCATTTTGGGACTTTAGCGGGATCATTTGGGGTCTCCTCCGGCATCATTTCTGGATGGTTTCCGGATCCATCCGGGATTCCGTCGGCGTAATTTCGGGACTTTTAGGGGGTTATTTGGGGACCTTTCCGACATAATTTCTGGATAGTTTTAGGGATCCGTTCGGGATCCCGTCGGGGTCATTTCAGGACTTTTTCGGGATCCGCCCGTGATCCCGGCGGGGTCATTTCGGGACTATTTCGGGATCATTTGGGGTACCTAGATGGATAGTTTTCGGGATTCGTCCGGGATCCCGTCTGGATCATTTCAGGACTTTTTCGGGATCATTTGGGGTATCTTCCGGCCACTTTTCTAGATGGTTTTCGGTATCCGTCCGTGACCCTGTCGGGGTCATTTTGGGACTTTAGCGGGATCATTTGGGGTCTCCTCCGGCATCATTTCTGGATGGTTTACGGGATCCGTCCGGGATCCTGTCGCGGTCATTTTGGGACTTTTGTGGGATCACTTGGGGGCTCTTCTGACATCATATCTGGACGGTTTTCGGGATCCGTCCGGGATCTCGACGGGGTCATTTGGGGACTTTTGCGGGATCATTTGGGGGCTCTTCCGGCATCATTTCTGGATGGTTTTCGGGATCCGTCCGGGATGCCGACGAGGTCATTTCGGGACTATTTCGGGATTATTTGGGATACCTACCGGCATCATTTCTGGATGGTTTTTGGGATTCGTCCGGGATCCCGTCAGGATCATTTCGGGACTTTTTCTCGACTAATACGGGATCATTTGCGGACCCTTTCGGCATCATTTCTGGATAGTTGTCGGGATCCCGTCACGGTCATTTCGGGACTATTAGGGGATCATTTGAGGACCTTTCCGGCATCATTTCTGGATAGTTTTCGGAATCCTTTCGGGATACCATCAGGGTCATTTCGGGATCATTTAAGGATGGCTTTCAGGATTCGTCCGGGAACCCGTCAGGGTAATTTCTGGACTTTTCCGAGACTATTTCGGGATCATCTTGGGACCTTCCTAAGATCATTTCTGGATGGATTTCGGGATCTGTCCGGTATCCCCTCAGGGTCATTTTGGTACTATTAGGTGATCATTTAAGGACCTTTCCGCATCACTTCTGAATGGTTTTCGGTATCCGTTCAGGATCCCGTCGGAATAATTGCTTGACTTTTTCGGGATCATTTGGGGTCCCTTACGGCAACATTTCTGGATGGTTTTTGGGAATCGTCCGGCATCCCGTCGGGGTCATTTTGGGACTTTTTCTCGACTAATACGGGATCATTTGCAGGCCCTTTCGGCATCATTTCTAAATAGTTGTCGGGATCCGTTCGGGATACCGTTAGGGTATTTTCGGAACTATTAGGAGATCATTTGAGGACCTTTCCGCATCACTTCTGAATGGTTTTCGGTATCCGTTCAGGATCCCGTCGGAATAATTGCTTGACTTTTTCGGGATCATTTGGGGTCCCTTCCGGCATCATTTCTGGATGGTTTTTGGGAATCGTCCGGCATCCCGTCGGGGTTATTTCGGGACTTTTTCTCGACTAATACGGGATAATTTGCGGGCCCTTTCGGTACTATTTCTGGATAGTTTTCGGGATCCGTTCGGGATCCCGTCAGGGTCTTTTCGGAACCTTTCCGGCATCATTTCTGGATAGTTTTCGGGATCCTTTCGGGATCCCATCAGGGTCATTTCGGGACTTTTTCGGCAACATTTAAGATTTGTTTTCAGGATTCGTCCGGGAACCCGTCAGGGTAATTTCTGGACTTTTCCGAGACTATTTCGGAGTCATTTTGGGACCTTCCAAAGATCATTTCTGGATGGACTTCGGGATCAGCCAGGGATGCCGTCAGGGTCATTTTGGGACTATTAGATGATCATTTGAGGACCTTTCCGGCATCACTTCTGCATGGTTTTCGGTATCCGTTCAGGATCCCGTCGGGACTTTTTCGGGATCATTTGGGGTCCTCCGGCATCATTTCTGGATGGTTTTTGGGATTCGTCCGGTATACCGTCGGGGTCATTTTGGGACTTTTTCTCGACTAATACGGGATCATTTGCAGGCCCTTTCGGCATCATTTCTAAATTGTTGTCGGGATCCGTTCGGGATCCCGTTAGGGTATTTTCGGAACTATTAGGAGATCATTTGAGGACCTTTCCGGCATCATTTCTGGATAGTTTTCGGGATCCTTTCGGGGTCCCGTCAGGGTCATTTCGGGACTTTTTCGGGATCATTTAAGGATGGCTTTCAGGTTTCGTCCGGGGACCCGTCAGGGTAATTTCTGGACTTTTCCGAGACTATTTCAGGATCATTTTGGGACCTTCCCAAGATCATTTCTGGATGGATTTCGGGATCAGTCAGGGATGCCGTCAGGGTAATTTTGGGACTATTAGGTGATCATTTGAGGACCTTTCCGGCATCACTTCTGGATGGTTTTCGGTATCCGTTCAGGATCCCGTCGGAATCATTGCGGGACTTTTTCGGGATCAATTGGGGTCCCTCCCAAGATCATTTCTGGATGGATTTCGGGATCTGTCCGGGATCCCGTCAGGGTCATTTAGGGATGCGTTCGATATCCCGTCAAGGTCATTTCGGGACTTCTTCGGGACTATATCGGGATCTTTTCTGTATGGTTTACGGGATCCGTCCAGGATCCCTTAAGGGTCATTTTGGGATTATTAGGTGATCATTTGAGGACCTTTCCGGCATCACTTCTGGATGATTTTCGGTATCCGTTCGGGATCCTGTCGAATCATTGCGGGACTTTTTCGGAATCATTTGGGATCCCTTCCGGCATCATTTCTGGATGGTTTTTGGTATCCGTCCGGGATCTCGTCGTGGTCATTTGGGGACTATTTCGGGATCATTTGGGGTACCTACCAGCATCATTTCTGGATGATTTTCGGTATCCGTTCGGGATCCCGTCGGAATCAATGCGGGACTTTTTCGGAATCATTTGGGATCCCTTCCGGCATCATTTCTGGATGGTTTTCGGGATTTGTCCGGGATCCCGTCGGGGTTATTTCGGGATCATTTGGTGATCCTCTAGGGGTCGTTTCGTGACTTTTTCTGTATTATTTTGGGATCATTTGGGGCCCTTCCGGCATAATTTCTTGATGGTTTGCCGGATCCACCAGGGTCATTTCGGGACCATTTTGGGATCATTTGGGGAACCTGTCGAGATCATTTCTGGATCCGTCCGGGATGCCGTAGGAGCCATTTCGGGATTTTTTGTTACTTTTCCGGGATAGTTTTTGGACCCTTCCGGGATCATTTCTGGATCTGTGCGGGATCCCATCTGGGTCATTTCCGGACTATTTCGGGATCATTTTGGGATCCTTCCGGAATCATTTCTGTATGGTTTTTGCTATGCGTCGTGGATCCCCTCGGAGCCATTTCGGAACTTTTTCTGGAGTATGTGGGGATAATTTAGGGACCCTTCCTGGATATTTTCTGGATGGTTTTTGAGATCCGCCCGGGAGCCCGTCAGGGTCATTTCGGAACCTTTTCGGGATCATTTTGGAACACCTTCAGGGATCATTTCTGTGTGGTTCTCTGGATACGTCTAGAATCGTGTCGTTGTCATTTCGGGTTTTTTTGGGACTATTCTGGGAACTTTTGGAGACCCTTTCGGGGCATTTCTGGATGGTTTTCGGGATACGTCCGCGATAGCGTTGGGGTCATTTCGTAACTTTTTCTGGATAATATCGGGATCATTTGGGATCCTATCAGGTTATCAGCTCATTTAGTTTTTTTTTTTACTCAATTACAAAAATAAAATGCATTAGACAGAAAACAAAATTTTAAACAGATAACTTGATAAGCAGGCTAACGCGAATAACCCATATATTTTAATTTCTCCTTGCGGACGTGGCCGCGGGTAAAGGCTAGTATATTATAAATGGGAAAGTTTGGATGTTAAGATGTTTGGATGTTTGGATGTTTGGATGTTTGGATGTTTGTCCAGACGTTTGTCTTTGTGACTCAATCACGCAAGAACGGCTGGACCGATTTGGATGAAATTTTGCACACATATAGCCAATAGTCTAGAAGGATCTACTAGCTATATATTTTTCAAAAGGGGCGTGGCCTCCGCCCCCTAGGAACAGTTATAATTTAATTATTATATTTTTTCGTCTTTGCGACTGAATAACGCCAGAATGGCTACACGGATTTTGATGAAATTTGGGACACAGACAGTAGTCTACTAGCGAAATTTTTTTCGAACATGGAAAGAGGGGTGGGGGTCCCACGACCCTTTCGAGCAATTACTTTTTAATAATTTTTACACATTATAACTTTACGTATACTGGCCTTCACCAATATCACAGACTCAAGGGGTCAAATAAGTCGAGGGATTACAAAGTAAGCAGTGACACCCTCCGCCCGCCCCCTTTATCTCCCCCTCTGGTGTAAAATCTATAAATTGTTATAACTCAATATAAATTTTCTCCTAAATCAATAGTTTTTGGTATCTGCTACATACAGAACGAGATGTAGACAATTTTGGAGGAACGATCAGTGGTTCTCTCCTCTACTCCCGCCATCCACCCTCCATCAATTGTTTTTATTAGCACGCTTTTATTAGCTTTACCTGTATGTTTCTATGTAACCTTTTATTCGCTCCAATGCGCCTGCTGCCTTATTAACATGGTTTTATAATTAGCTTCACCTTATTTGTAATCCCGTAAGGGTCATATCGAGACCCTTATGGGATCATTTCTGGATGGTTTTCGGGATCGGTCCGGGATTACGCCGGGGTAATTTCGGGACTTTTACGGGACTATTTCGGGATCATTTTGGGACCCTTCCGGGATCATTTCTGTATAGTTTTCGGGATCCGTCCGGGATCCCGTCGGGGTTATTTTGGGACATTTTCGGGACTATTCCGGAATCATTTCGGGACTATTTCGCTATCATTTGGGGACCCTTCCGGCATCATTTCTGGATGATTTTCGGGATCCGTCCGGGATCCCGTCGGGGTACTTTCGGGATCATTTGCGTACCTTCGAGAGATAAGTTCTTGATGGTTGCCGGGATCATTACGGGACTTTTTCGGGGTTATTTTGGGTCCCTTTAGGCATCATTTCTGGATGGTCTTCGGGATACGTCCGGCATCCCGTCGGGGTCATTTCGGGACTTTTTCGCGACTAATACGGGATCATTTGGGGACCCTTTTGGCATCATTTCTGGATGGTTTTCGATATCCGTCCGAGATCTCGTCGGGGTAATTTGGGGACTTTTTCGGGATCATTTGGGGGCTCTTCCGGCATCTTTTCTTGATGGTTTTCGGGATCCGTCTCCGAGATCTCGTCGGGGTCATTTGGGGACTTTTTCCGGGTCATTTGGGGGCTCTTCCGGCATCATTTCTGGATGGTTTTCGGGATCCGTCCGGGATCCCGTTGGGGTCATTTCTGGACTTTTTCGCGACTAATACGGGATCATTTGGGAACCCTTTCGGCATCATTTCTGGATGGTTTTCGGGATCCGTCCCGGATCTCGTCGGTGTCATTTGGGGACTTTTTCGGGATCATTTGGGGGGCTCTTACGGCATCATTTCTGGATGGTTTTCGGGATCAGTCCGGGATCTCGTCGGGGTCATTTGGGGACTTTTTCGGGATCATTTGGGGGCTCTTCCGGCATCATTTCTGGATGGTTTTCGGGATCCGTCCGGGATCCCGTCGGGGTCATTTCGGGACTTTTTCGCGACTAATACGGGATCATTTGGGAACCCTTTCGGTATCATTTCTGGATGGTTTTCGGGATCCGTCCGGGATCCCATCACGGTCATTTCGGGACTATTAGGCGATCATTTGAGGACCTTCCGGAATCATTTCTGGATAGTTTTCGGGATCCTTTCGGGGTCCCGTCAGGGTCATTTCGAGACTTTTCCGGGATCATTTAAGGATGGCTTTCAGGATTCGTCCGGGAACCCGACAGGGTAATTTCTGGACTTTTCCGAGACTATTTCGGTATCATTTTGGGACCTTCCCAAGATCATTTCTGGATGGATTTCGGGATCTGTCCGGGATGCCGTCAGGGTCATTTTGGGACTATTAGGTGATCATTTGAGGACCTTTCCGGCATCACTTCTGGATGGTTTTCGGTATCTTTTCAGGATCCCGTCGAAATAATTGCGGGACTTTTTCGGGATCATTTGGGGTCCCTTCCGGCATCATTTCTGGATGGTTCTTGGGATTCGTCCGGCATCCCGTCGGGGTCATTTCGGGACTTTTTCTCGACTAATACGGGATCATTTGCGGGCCCTTTCGGTATCATTCCTGGATAGTTGTCGGGATACGTTCGGGATCCCGTCAGGGTCTTTTCGGAACTATTAGGAGACCATTTGAGGACCTTTCTGGCATCATTTCTGGATAGTTTTCGGGATCCTTTCGGGATCCCGTCAGGGTCATTTCGGGACTTTTCCGGGATCATTTAAGGATGGCTTTCAGGATTCGTCCGGGATCCCGTCAGGGTAATTTCTGGACTTTTCTGAGACTATTTCGGGATCATTTTGGGACCTTCCCAAGATCATTTCTGGATGGATTTCGGGATCAGTCCGGGATGCCATCAGGATCATTTTGGGACTATTAGGTGATCATTTGTGGACCTTTCCGGCATCACTTCCGGATGGTTTTCGGTATCCGTTCAGGATCCCGTCGGAATCATTACGGGACTTTTTCGGGATCATTTGGGGTCCCTCCCAAGGTCATTTGTGGATGGATTTCGGGATCTGTCCGGGATCCCGTCAGGGTCATTTAGGGATGCTTTCGAGATCCCTCAGGGTCATTTCAGGACTTCTTCGGGACTATATCGGGATCATTTCTGGATGGTTTACGGGATCCGTCCAGGATCCCTTAAGGGTCATTTCGGGACTATTAGGTGATCATTTGAGGACCTTTCCGGCATCACTTCTGGATGATTTTCGGTATCCGTTCGGGATCCCGTCGGAATCATTGCGGTACTTTTTCGGAATCATTTGGGATCCCTTCCGGCATCATTTCTGGATGGTTTTCGGGATTTGTCCGGGATCCCGTCGGAGTTATTTCGGGACCTTTTCGGGCTATTACGGGATCATTTGGGGATCCTCTAGGGGTCGTTTCGTGACTTTTTCTGTATTATTTCGGGATCATTTGGGGCCCTTCCGGCATAATTTCTTGATGGTTTGCCGGATCCATCAGGGTCATTTCGGGACCATTTTGGGATCGTTTAGGGACCCTTCCGAGATCATTTATGGATCCGTACCTACCGTCATCATTTCTGGATGGTTTTCGGTATCCGTCCGGGATCTCGTCGGGGTCATTTGGGAACCTTTTCGGGATCATTTGGGTGCTCTTCCGGCATCATTTCTTGACGGTTCTCGTCGGGGTCATTTGGGGACTTTTTCGGGGTCATTTGGGGGCTCTTCCGGTCCGGGATTACGCCGGGGTAATTTCGGGACTTTTTCGGGACTATTTCGGGATCATTTTGGGACCCTTCCGGGATCATTTCTGTATAGTTTTCGGGATCCGTTCGGGATCCCGTCGGGGTTATTTTGGGACATTTTCGGAACTATTCCGGAATCATTTCGGGACTATTTCGCGATCATTTGGGGACCCTTCCGGCATCATTTCTGGATGGTTTTCGGGATCCGTCCGGGATCCCGTCGGGGTACTTTCGGGATCATTTGCGTACCTTCAAGAGATAAATTCTTGATGGTTTCCGGGATCATTACGGGACTTTTTCGGGGTCAGTTTGGGTCCTTTCCGTAATCATTCCTGGATGGTTTTAGGGATCCGTCCGGGATCCCGTCGGGACCATTTCGGGGCTATTTCGGGATCATTAGGGGTATCTTCCGGCATCATTTCTGCATGGTTTTCGAGATCCGTCCGCGATCCCGTCAGGGTCATTTCGGGACTATTTCGGGATAATTTGGGGTACCTGCCTGCATCATTTCTGGATGGTTTTCGGTATCCGTCCGGGATCCCGTCGGTGTCATTTCGGGACCATTTGGGGTCCATTCCGGCATCATTTCTGGATGGTTTTCGAGATCCGTCCGGGATCCTGTCGGGGTCATTTTGGGACTTTTGCGGGATCATTTGGGGTCTCTTCCGGCATCATTTCTGGATGGTTTTCGGGATCCGTCCGGGACCCTGTCGGGGTCATTTTGGGACTTTTGCGGGATCATTTGGGGTGTCTTCCGGCATCATTTCTGGATGGTTTACGGGATCCGTCCGGGATCCTGTCGGGGTCATTTTGGGACTTTTGCGGGATCATTTGGGGTCTCTTCCGGCATCATTTCTGGATGGTTTACGGGATCCGTCCGGGACCCTGTCGGGGTCATTTTGGGACTTTAGCGGGATCATTTGGGGTCTCCTCCGGCATCATTTCTGGATGGTTTACGGGATCCGTCCGGGATCCTGTCGGGGTCATTTTGGGATTTTTGCGGGATCATTTGGGGTCTCTTCCAGCATCATTTCTGGATGGTTTACGGGATCCGTCCGGGATCCCGTCGATGTCATTTCGGGACTATTACGGCATCATTTGGAGTACCTTCCGGCATCATTTCTAGATTGTTTTCGGGATCAATCCGGGATCCCTTCGGGGTCATTTCGGAACTTTTTCTCGACTAATACAGGATCATTTGGGGAACCTTTCGGCATCATTTCTGGATGGTCTACGGGATCCGTCCGGGATCCCGTCGGCGTCATTTTGGGACTTTTGCGGGATCATTTGGGGTCTCTTCCGGCATCATTTCTGGATGGTTTACGGGATCCGTCCGGGATCCTGTCGGGGTCATTTTGGGATTTTTGCGGGATCATTTGGGGTCTCTTCCAGCATCATTTCTGGATGGTTTTCGGGATCCGTCCGGGATCCTGTCGGGGTCATTTTGAGACTTGCGGGATCATTTGGGGTCTCCTCCGGCATCATTTCTGGATGGTTTACGGGATCCGTCCGGGATCCTGTCGGGGTCATTTTGGGATTTTTGCGGGATCATTTGGGGTCTCTTTCGGCATCATTTCTGGATGGTTTACGGGATCCGTCCGGGATCCTGTCGGGGTCATTTTGGGACTTTTGCGGGATCATTTGGGGTCTCTTCCGGCATCATTTCTGGATGGTTTACGGGATCCGTCCGGGATCCTGTCGGGGTCATTTTGGGACTTTTGCGGGATCATTTGGGGTCTCTTCCGGCATCATTTCTGGATGGTTTACGGGATCCGTCCGGAATCCTGTCGGGGTCATTTTGGGACTTTTGCGTAATCATTTGGGGTCTCTTCCGGCATCATTTCTGGATGGTTTTCGGGATCCGTCCGGGACCCTGTCGGGGTCATTTTGGGACTTTTGCGGGATCATTTGGGGTCTCTTCCGGCATCATTTCTGGATGGTTTACGGGATCCGTCCGGGATCCTGTCGGGGTCATTTTTGGACTTTTGCGGGATCATTTGGGGTCTCTTCCGGCATCATTTCTGGATGGTTTACGGGATCCGTCCGGGACCCTGTCGGGGTCATTTTGGGACTTTAGCGGGATCATTTGGGGTCTCCTCCGGCATCATTTCTGGATGGTTTTCGGGATCCGTCCGGGATCCCGTCGATGTCATTTCGGGACTATTTCGGCATCATTTGTGGTACCTTCCGGTATCAATTCTAGATGGTTTTCGTGATCCGTCCGGGATCCCGTCGGAGTAATTTCGGAATTTTTTCTCGACTTATACAGGATCATTTGGGGACCCTATCGGCATCATTTCTGGATGGTTTTCGGGATCCGTCCGCGATCCCGTCAGGGTCATTTCGGGACTATTTCGGGATAATTTGGGGTACCTGTCGGCATCATTTCTGGATGGTTTTCGGTATCCGTCCGGGATCCCGTCGGTGTCATTTCGGGACCATTTGGGGTCCATTCCGGCATCATTTCTAGATGGTTTTCGGGATCCGTCCGGGATCCTGTCGGGGTCATTTTGGGACTTTTGCGGGATTATTTGGGGTCTCTTCCGGCATCATTTCTGGATGGTTTTCGGGATCCGTCCGGGATCCTGTCGGGGTCATTTTGGGACTTTTGCGGGATCATTTGGGGTATCTTCCGGCATCATTTCTGGATGGTTTACGAGATCCGTCCGGGATCCTGTCGGGGTCATTTTGGGACTTTTGCGGGATCATTTGGGGTCTCTTCCGGCATCATTTCTGGATGGTTTACGAGATCCGTCCGGGATCCTGTCGGGGTCATTTTGGGACTTTTGCCGGATCATTTGGGGTCTCTTCCGGCATCATTTCGGGATGGTTTACGGGATCCGTCCGGGACCCTGTCGGGGTCATTTTGGGACTTTAGCGGGATCATTTGGTGTCTCCTCCGGCATCATTTCTGGATGGTTTCCGGATCCGTCCGGGATTCCGTCGGCGTAATTTCGGGACTATTAGGGGGTTATTTGGGGACCTTTCCGGCATCATTTCTGGATAGTTTTAGCGATCCGTTCGGGATCCCGACGGGGTCATATCGGGACCATTTGGGGTACCTACCGGCATCATTTCTGGTTGGTTTTCGGGATCCGTACGGTATCCCGTCGGAGTCATTTCAGGACTTTTTCGGGATCCGCCCGTGATCCCGGCGGGGTCATTTCGGGACTATTTCGGAATCATTTGGGGTATCTTCCGGCCACTTTTCTAGATGGTTTTCGGTATCCGTCCGGGATACCGTCAGGGTAATTTCGGGGCTATTTGGGGATAACTTGGGAACCTTTCCGGCATCATTTCTGGATAGTTTCCGGGATCCTTCGGGGATCCCGTCAGGGTCATTTCGGAACCCGCGACTAATGCGGGATCATTTGGGGACCCTTTCGCCATCATTTCCGGATGGTTTTCGTGATCCGTCCGAGATACCGTCAGGGTAATTTCGGGACTATTTGGGGATAACTTGGGAACCTTTCCGGCATCATTTCTGGATAGTTTCCGGGATCCTTCGGGGATCCCGTCAGGGTCATTTCGGAACCCGCGACTAATGCGGGATCATTTGGGGACCCTTTCGCCATCATTTCCGGATGGTTTTCGTGATCCGTCCGAGATACCGTCAGGGTAATTTCGGGACTATTTGGGGATAACTTGGGAACCTTTCCGGCATCATTTCTGGATAGTTTCCGGGATCCGTCGGGAATCCCGTCAGGATCATTTCGGAACTATAAGGGGATCATTTCATTTTTCATCTTTCTTTAAGGGGATCATTTCACCTTCCAGCATCATTTCTGTATACTTTTGGGGATCCGTCCGGAATCCCGACGGGGTAATTTCTGGCCTATTTCGGGATCATTTTGGGGTACCAACCGGCATCATTTCTGGATGATCCGGGATCCGTCCGGGATCCCATCGGGGGAATTTCGGGAATTTTTCGGGATCATTTGGGGTCCCTTCCGGCATGATTTCTGGATCGTCGGGTTTATTTTTTTACTTTTTCGGGAAAATGTCAGGGAATTTCGAGACTGTTCTTGGATCATTTGGGGATCCTTCAGGGATAATTTCTGGATGGTTTTAGGGATCCCGTCGGGGTAATTTCGGGAGTTTTTCACGACTATTTCGGGGTCAGTTGCCCTTAAAGATCATTTCTGGGTGGTTTTCGGGATCCGTCCGGGATCCCGTCGGGGTTATTTCGCGTCTTTTCGGGACTATTTCGGGATCATTTTGGGACCCTTCCGGGATAATTTCTCTATGATTTTCGGGATCTGTTCTTGATCCCTTCGTAGTTTTTTCGCGACTTTATCTGGGATAAATTGCGGACCCTTTAGAGATCAATTCTGGATGGTTTTCGGTATCGGTCTGGGATCCCCTCAAGGTCATTTCGGGACTATTTCGTAATCATTTTGGGACCCCTCCGTCATAATTTCTGGGTGATTTTCGGGATCTGTCCGGGATTCCGACGGAGTTTTTTCGGGACTTTTTCCGGACTATTTCTGGATTATTTGCGGACGTTTCAGAGCTCAGTTCTGGATGATTTTCGGGATCTGTCCGGGATCCCGTCGGAGTTATTTCGGGGTAATTTTGTGACCCTTCCAGGATAATTTCTTCATGATTTTCGGGATGGGTCTGAGTTTTTCGTGACTTTCGGAACTATTTCGGGATCATTTGCGGAACCTTCAGAGATCAATTCTGGATGGTTTGTGGACTTTTCCGGGATCATTTGGGGATCCCTCCAGAGTCATTTCTGGATGGTTTTCGGGATCCCGTCAGGGTCATTTCGGGCCTTTTTCGTGACTACTATTTCGGAATCATTTTGGGACTCCTCCGGGATAATTTCTGGGCGATTTTCGGGATTTGTCCGGGATCCCGTCAGAGTTTTTTCGGGACTTTTTCGGACTATATCGGGATCATTTGCGGACCGTTCAGGAATCAAATCTGGATGGTTTTCGGGATCCGTCCGGGATCCCGTCAGCGTCATTTCGGGACTTTTCGTGACTACTTCGGGATTATTTTGGGACCCTGCCGGCATCATTTCTGGATAGTTTTCGAGATTTGTCCAGGATCCCGTCGGCATCATTTCGTGACTATTTGGTGTCATTTAGGGACACTTCCGGGATCATTTTAGGTCTCTTCGAAACCGGTAATTCAGCACACATGGCCGTGGATTTACCGCAAATTATTCGTAATTAAAATTCGGTATGTTTTATCTTTAATATATCACAGCTTTTTCGTTCTATTTTTAAATGAATCCTGTAACGAACTATTACAACTATAATTAAAATTTTTGTAATATTTTAACCAACTAAATACCCGAAAAAGCAACACTGCTTTCATTTAAAAACTTCTTTTTGGTTTTAGCTAATTGCAGTTTCACTCCTTTGTTCTATGAGTAGTAATTCTTTCACCCCTGTCTATCAATTAATTTAACTTAGAAACAAAATGTATTTTTTTTAATTCGAAAAAAGTGTATTGTACTATTCATGTAAGCGTGCCCATCAGCTCAGTTAGTTCTTTTTTTTACTGTATTAAAAAATAAAATACATTGACAGAAAAAATTTTTAAACAGACAACTTGATAAGCAGGCTAACGTGAATAGCACATATATTTTATTTTCTCCTTGCGGACGGGGCCGCGGGTAAAGGCTAGTATAGCATATATTGTTGTCTGAAAAAATCATAAAGATCGGTGGTATATATAGTATATATATGGTGGTATATATACTATATATTTTCGTAATTTAAGCCCCATTTTAACAGCTAGAAGCTTAAAATTTCACCAAATGCTTACGTGTATAGCATATATTGTTGTCTGAAAAAATCATTGAGATCGGTGGTATATATAGTATATATCTCATACAACCGATTGTTCAGATAAGAAACTTTGCGCAATTTCTGCCCCATTTTAACAGCTAGAAGCTTCAAATTTCAGCAAATGCTTACGTATATAGCATATATTGTTGTCTGAAAAAATCATAGAGATCGGTGGTATATATATTATATACCCCATATAAGCTGTATTTTGTTGCCCCTTTTTTACGGCTAGAAGCTTTAAAATTCATCAAGTTTCATCAAATAGTTACGTTTATGTCATATATTGTAGAAATACGGGATTCATAGTCATAGTTTTTACACGCAGACCACAAAAAACCTGAAACTTTGCATCATCACAAAAAGTACCTACCTATTTGTATGCCTTTCATGAAAATGGAATGGTATATTAATTTCGTCACGAAACCCAAAAGTGTAAGTCCTTAAAGGAAAATAGATAGACCCACCATTAAGTATACCGAAATAAACAGGTTGAAGGGCTGAGTTGATTTAGCCAAGTCCGTCTGTCCGTCTGTCTGTTTGTATGCAAACTAGTCCCTCAATTTTTGAGATATCTTGATAAAATTAGGTGAGCGGGTGTACTTGGGTGTCCGATTAGACATTTGTCGGAACTGGCCGGATCGGACCACTATAGCATATATCCTCCATACACCCGATTTTTCAGAAAAAGAGGATTTTTCTCATATCTTACTCAATTTAACAGATTGAAGCTTCAAACTTCACCATATAATTTCGTATATTGCACATATTGTTGCCTGAAAAAATTGATGAGATCGGTCGTATATATAGTATATATCCCCCACAACCGATTGTTCAGATAAGAAACTTTTCGTAATTACTGCCCTATTTTAAGAGCTAGAGGCTTCAAATTTCAACGAATGCTTATATATAGCATATATTGTTGTCTGAAAAAATCATAAAGATCGGTGGTATATATAGTATATATATGGTGGTATATATAGTATATATATATAGTATATCTATATATATAAAAATGAATTGCTGTTCGTTAGTATCGCAAAAATTCGAGAACGGCTGAACGGATTTATCTTATCTTGGTCTTGAATTATTCGTGGAGGTCTAGGGAAGGTTTAAAAGGTGAGAAAAATTCGAATACTTGCCGGGAAAATACTCAAAACAGCATATTTCTATTTCCCATACTAAAGTTTTCTAAATAAAATGGAGAGTCAATTTCTAATTTATTACCCCTGCATAAAGTTCAAATTCGCGTGCGCGTTGGAGGATCTAATATCGCGTTCTGAAACTCGACAAAAGTGAAAGTGAATCGCGAACGCGACAAATCTAATATATAAAATTCTTCTGTCACGGTGTTAGAGGCTTAACTCCTCCGAAACGGCTGAACCTATTCTCATGAAATTTTTTGAGCATATTGGGTAGGTCTGAGAATCGGTCAACGTCTACCTTTTTTTCGCTACGTGCCTAGGGTCTTGAGATCAAAACGTGGACCCAGGTACCCCTAGAATGTGTTTATAGAATATGGATATCAAATGAAAGCTGTTGATGAGTGCTTTAGTAGAGGGTAATTCTCATACCCCTGGGTGCCTAGGGTTTCGAGATATAGGCCAAAACGTGGACCCGGGTACCCCTAGAGTGTGTTTATAGAATATGGATATCAAATGAAAGCTGTTGATGAGTGCTTTAGTAGAGGGTAATTTTCATACACCTGGGTGACTAGGGTCTTGAGCTATAGGCCAAAAAGTGGACCCGGGTACCCCTAGAATGTGTTTCTAGAATATGGATATCAAATGAAATCTGTTGATGAGTGCTTTAGTAGAGGGTAATTCTCATACCCCTGGGTGACTAGGGTCCCGAGATATAGGCCAAAACGTGGACCCGGGTACCCCTAGATTGTGTTTATAGAATATGGATAACAAATGGAAGCTGTTGATGAGTGCTTTATTATAGGGTAATTCTCATACCCCTGGGTGACTAGGGTCTCGAGATATAGGCCAAAACGTGGGCCCGTGAACGCCCAGATAGTGTTTTTACATTATTGGCATCAAATTGAAGCTGTTGATGAGTGATTTAGTACAGGGTAGTTTTCATACCTATTGGTGACTAGGGTCTCCAGATATAGGCCAAAACGTCGATCAGGGTAACACTAGGATGTGTTTTTACATTATGGATATCAAATTGAAGCTATTGATGAGTGCTTTAGTACAGGGTGGTTTTCATACCTATTGGTGACTACGGTCTCGAGATATAGGCCAAAACGTGGGCCCGTGAATGCCTAGATAGTGTTTTTACATTACGGGTATCAAATTGAAGCTGTGGATGAGTGCTTTAGTACAGGGTAGTTTTCATACCTATTGAGGACTAGGGTCTCCAGATATAGGCCAAAACATGTATCAGGGTAACACTAGGATGTGTTTTTACATTATGGATATCAAATTGAAGCTGTTGATGTCTGCTTTAGTATAGAGTAAGTTGTATGCCGCTGGGTGACTAGGGTCTCGAGATATAGGCCAAAACTTGGACCCGGATACCCCTAGAATGTGTGTGTATTATGGTTATGGTTTATTTATTTTTTCTTCCATCGTAATATAGTAACTTAAGTTAACATAATTTAGATTGAAATGTAAGAAAAAAGGTAAAGCATTCTGTAAAATATGATATAATAGTGTTGAATGCTATAACTACATAAATTATTAAATCTAATGTGTGGGGTTACATGGCACTTAAAAAGCAATTAAAATGAGTATGTATGTATATGGCGAAATAAAAAATATCAAATGAAAGCTATTGCTGAGAGCTTTAAAGTAATTTTCATTGTGATATTCGATTTAGTCGCATCAACCTGGAAAACTGATAAATATGCATGCGTAGCCCAAATAAAGAAATGAACTAAAAATACCCACATACCTATTTACATACGTCCTATTCGATTTGCCTGAAATTTGGTATATAAATTTGCCTATATTGGTACTTACGATGCTGTTTTCCGGGAAGTAGACTAGAGACGGTCTGGGACTAGGATTAGGACTAGAACTGGGACTGAGACTGAGGCTCGGAGTGTGACTGGGACTGAGACTCGGAATGGGACTGGAACAATATACATACCACCCTCTGGGACTGGCAATAAGGGATGAAGAAGAATGAGAAAAACTTGAGAGATGAGAAAAGAGAAAGGAGAAGGAGACTCAGAAAGAGATAGAATGAAGCGAAAAATACGGAGGGAGGAGTGAATACAAAGATTAAGAAAAAGTCTAAAGGGCGAGGGCGGCTAACTCTGCTTATTAAAATTTATGCAGTTAGACCAAATTTATGGCAGAACAACGTCTGCCGGGTCTGCTAGTATATATATATATTTTCGCAATTTTAGCCCCATTTTAACAGCTAGAAGCTTCAAATTTCACCGAATGCTTACGTATATGGCATATATTGTTGTCTGAAAAAATCATAGAGATCGGTTGTATATATAGTATTTATCTCATTCAGCCGATTGTTCAGATAAGAAACTTTTCGCAATTTCTACCCCATTCTAACAGCTATAAGCTTCAAATTTCACCGATTGCTTACGTATTTAATATATATTGCTGTGTCAAAAAATCATAGAGATCGGTGATATATATAATATATATATGATGGTATATATAGTATATATATATATTTTCGAACTTTTAGCCCCATTTTAACAGCTAGAAGCTTCAAATTTCACCGAATGCTTACGTATATAGCATTTATTGTTATCTGAAAAAATCATAGAGATCGGTTGTATATATATTATATACCCCATATAAACTGTATTTTTTGCCCCTTTTTTACGGCTAGAAGCTTCAAAATTCATCAAGATTCATCAAATAGTTACGTTTACGTCATATATTGTTGAAATACGTGATTCGTAGTCATAGTTTTTACACGCAGACCACAAACAACCTGAAACTTTGCATTCTCACACAAAGTACCTACCTATTTTTTATTTTATATTTATCTTAAAAATCGTTTAGGTATGTAGATCTGTTCATTATATATTTCTTATCTTATACATCCGATTATTCGGAGATTACGAACGGCATAAGATTATTGTTCAGCCCCATTCATGAAAGGTATGAAGTCTTCGGCACAGCCGAAGACAGTCCCGTCCTTACTTGTTTTTATCTAAGATGCCGTGTTCTTTAACCGATCCCCTCCATTTTTTCTAGAAATATTTTCTGCTATAAGGAAAATATGTGTACACAATTTCGTTACGATATGTTAATTTTTCTTAGAGTTACGGCTCCCGAAACATTGAAAATTGCTTAGTCATAAAAGGGCACATTATGGAAAACAAAGGCCTGTTTCTGATTAAAAATCAATAACTTTTTTATTTCTGAATATTATGTTCTAAAATTTTGCACAAATATAGAATAGTATATGGCTACAAATGAAATGTAATTAATTATGATTTAATTTAAAACCATACATTTAAAAATTAAACGAAATTCAAAATTATCAAAAATTAACCGACATTATTTTTGATTTTTTGTTTTTGATGGAAACCGAAAGGCCATTACCATATGTACCAGCTCCAAAAAAATCAAAGTCCTACGAAATACCGATACGAAGTTATAGCTAAGGCAATTTTGGCTCAAGTGCACAAAACACTTTGTTTATATTGTGACGAATATTACCATCTCTAAGGTTATCAAATAAAGGCACAACAACATTTAAGCAAGCTACATAAACACACTAATCATCATGTACACACATACATACAAGCAGCAGAGAGATACTCACAAACGCATGTCATCATCAATTACTACTTCGCTACCATATACACACGCATATGGTTGGTTACACACTACAAATACAGCGCGTATGGCTGGTGACCAGGTAGAGTACTCTAGAAGAAGAAACGTCTAGACATTTGGGCAGAGAGTATAAAGGCAGTAGAAGCTGAGTAGTCCGTAAACAGTTTGATCTGAGCACGCTATTGGTTGTGAAGTTAAGTGTTATTGTGAAGTACTTTCAAAGTAGTCTAATAAAGAGCATTTTTTGCATTATTGAATATTGAAGTTATTTATTCAACAGTTTAGCGATTCGAACGTTAGCAGAAGATTTATAATAAGCGGAATTTCACTAAATTCGTTACAGGATTTTTTTGTGCTCGCAATGTGTAGACTAAGCCTTTTTTCAGAGAAAAGTTTGTCATTTTAAAACAAAGTTTTTACATTTTAGTGTGCCTGTTTCGTAATTTTCGTATTTTTGATTTAATAATGAACTTCTTGCAAACACAGGTGATTATTTTTTACATAACGATTTTTCTTAATAAGGATTATAATGAACTAAGGGGTCCCACTTCGTAGCAACCAGTCAAAAAAGAAATGAAAGATTATAAATTTTTTTTACGAAATGAATGCATTGTATTTCAAAATTCTTAATGTCAATCCAAAACGTTTAGATATACAATATTTTTAGTTAGCCCATTGGAAGCGAGCACATACAAAGAATTTGGAGTTCCAACTCTTGAGCAGGCCACGTATAGCTGTCCCTGTGAAAAGCACGGCTCCTCCAAATTTAATCCGCATATTTGAAGCGTTTGTCCTTGTGTCTTATTGATGGACATGACAAATGTTAGACGCACTGGGAATTGCAAACGCTTAAATTCAAATGGCATGTCTGTTGGAATCAGTGGAATACGTGGTAGTAGAATTACGCGTACGTTGACCAATAGTTGATTGTCTTGTTGGTGGCATTTTGATGCATATGATGAAATTATGGAAAAAATCTTTTTTAACTATGTTTTCTTGCACTGAACACACTTAAAATCACTTTTGAAATTACTTATAGTTGGTGAAATGTAGAGCGTTTTCTATATCTATGTATATGCCAAATCAATAGGCAAACGAAATTTGGTTTTTATATGGCTTTGTTTTGTCGCAACTCTTTGACGATTGCAAATTCAATGATCTTACATGCTAAGAAAAAATTCAATTTAGGTAGCAGAATTTATGTTTAGGAATTTTCGATGGAAAAGTCCTTCTATTTAATGTTGACAAAATAAGCGATGAGTGCGAAGAGTATATAGGCAAAGTAATATTAGTGCAGGTGAGTGTGCATTATGTTGCTGCAGTGGGAGTGGGAGTGCAGTGGTAGTGAGTGGGAGTGCAGTGCATTGAGGAATATGCGATAATAGCAAAATGATAAAAAAAAGCGAAAAACAAAAGCGAAGACGGTGACGTTACGTTGTACAACAAAAGCATGAATACGTGCGGTGAGTGGGAATGTGTGTTTGTATGTATGCAAATTATTAACTTAACGAAGATATGTTGGAAAGGCAGGCGTGAACAATAGTTACCATCAGAAGAAAGTGATTGATAAACATTTGCATTTGGACAGGTTTATCTGTTTAACATTTGTATGCTGTCAATGAAATTAACTTGTAATAGGTTGGATCGATTTTTTTCGTTAGGTCGGACCGAAATGTAAACTTTTTTTTCAAAATTTGAATTTTTTCTACAAAAAAATCAATACTCAAGACTGGCTAAACCGATTTGAGATTTCAAAATCAACTAACCATCATCTCTCCTTCCTGTATCTTTCCTAAGAATTTCATGGCAATCTGTCGACCCGTTCTCGAGTTATGGAGTGACAATCAAAATGTACACTTCTCTTTATATATATGGATATAGCCAAATTATTGTTGCAGATTTCAAATAAAGTTGTACTTGTTCCATACAGCGCCACCGATGCTTCAGAGGAAATAGTTGAAGAAGATACTTGTGGGAACCCAAAAGACTTCAACGAAAGAAGAGACCTTCGACTTCAGTTTATACAGGACTTTATAGAAAATTTCATCGTTAAATTAATCAGATTTAAAATCACTTTGTGATAAAAATATAATTCCCAAAATTTTCCACAGAGATTACCTCAACTTAAAACACAACTCTTTTATCACAGATACATTACCAGATACTGATGTAGAAGACGCTGAATTGATTGTACCTTAGTTACATAGTTTAGTTGTAAATTTAAAATATTTGTTAACCAGTCAGCATCTTTTAATCTGAATAAATATGAATTCAGTCTTGAAATCTGTATAAAAACATTGATCTGCATCACCAACCACTGTTTTTAATGTTTTCAAATGTGTATTTTTTAATATTTTAATTTTGGCTTAACCGACACTTTCAAGTAATGAAGTTTTTTTTTGTAAATCAAGCGGCCACCGTGGCGTGATGGTAGCATGCTCCGCCTACCACACCGTATGCCCTGGGTTCGCACCCCGGACAAAGCAACATCAAAATTTTAGAAATAAGGTTTTTAAATTAGAAGAAATTTTTCTAAGCGGGGTCGCCCCTCGGCAGTGTTTGGCAAGCGCTCCGGGTGTATTTCTGCCATGAAAAGCTCTCAGTGAAAACTCATCTGCCTTGCAGATGCCGTTCGGAGTCGGCATAAAACATGTAGGTCCCGTCCGGCCAATTTGTAGGGAAAATCAAGAGGAGCACGACGCAAATTGGAAGAGAAGCTCGGCCTTAGATCTCTTCGGAGGTTATCGCGTCTTACATTTATTTTTTATTTATTTTAAAAAGGCCGTAAGCGACAAATGCGCCATTATAATTAAAGAAATGCAAAAAAATTCACATCAGTATACGTCAATTATATAGTCTTATATACACACCAACTTTCACGTTACTATCTAAAGTAATCGCAATATTAATATCTGCGGTAATGGCTCGATATGTTTATTATGTTATTTATACTTGACGAAGTTCAGGATCTAAACTCTAACTCGTTTACTTTCAAAAGATCTAAGGTGTCTTCATAAAATTCCTTCACTTTTTTAGTATACAGTTTTCTAATGCTGGTTATGTAAGGATCTGAAGTATAAAGAAGAGTATGAAATACGTTTTCATTTGTAGCGGATCTTGAGCATTTTCTAGCATTCTTATTACGTGATTCTTGGGCATCTTCCATAAGTTGACCAATAGGAAGTACAGCAAAATGCTTTATGACACTTTCTCCATGAATCAACATTTTGTGAACTGAAGATGTAGTAGTAGAAGCATGTAGTACCATTCATAATTGCTCACATAGATCCTGGCAGTCTCCATAGCATAAGTGTCTAATTTTTTAGCATTTATCATTACACCCGATGAAAGAGCTTGCAGAATTATGTAAAGTCATTTAATAAAATTTATAGCCACTCCTGTAATTTCAGCAGAGCAGCTTGTATTAGGAAAAGTCTTCCGGCGGTATGACTGTCATTAGTATTACCACTTATTTGTTTTGGTTTGTCGATGACCAATCCTAGCACTTCACGGACACGCCTTTGTACCGGGGTTTTCTTCTCTTGCTTTATTTCTTTTCTTCGCTTGTGGCTGACCAAGTTTGGAAAGACAGATTATAGGAAATATGTAAAATAATTTCCATACAACGAATACATGCGTGCAAAGTAGACAGTCCGTATTGATAAGAATCTTAATTTTCAGGCCTAGCAGTCACTTTGGGCAAGTCCTTCATTTTTCGTGGAGTAGCTCCACATATTGTACATTTGGAACCCGAATGCGTATCTGTTAATATCAGAGCTACTTCGCCATCTATCATTGTAAGAAAGAGATCGTGCTTCACTTGCCCTCTCTCACCTTCTTTGTTAGTTATTGATGGCCTCAAAGAAATTATATGACCTTTGTATTTCATCCACAACAGCTTTAGTTTTCTCAGGAGTTTCTTTGCTAAATTATATTAATATAGGCCGACAAAAACGAACAGATAAAGGTACCGGATTTTGCCAAACAACATCACCTGTTAGCTCGTTAATTAACTTACTAGGTACCAAAGAAGTGATAAATAAGTTTGCATCAGAAATTAGTTCAGACTCTTCTGGCAGTTTTTGTTTGTACTGGCTTTGACCGGATGAGCCATCACAGCTCCATTTACTGTAAAAAAGTAAGTTGTTCAATCCATTCCTATACACTAAATCTATTGTTAATATTCTAGCTGCAGTGTGATCTAATAAATCTTGAAGTCTTACTATTTTTGCACTTGTGTCTGTAATTTCTGTAGCTGAAGATGGTGGATAGCAAGTAGTTTTAACTTCTTGCACTTTGTAATATAATATAAATACGCTCAATGCTTCTTCATTCTTTAACATTTTTGTCTACCCTGAGACTCGAGAATAAGGTCTTATTTTCACTGTCAGCAAACCTTAATGTTTCCACAAGTTTAGCTTCTGTTCCTTCTCCTATCGAACGTAACCCTTTAATATTTGCATTATAGATGTGCCCAAATCCATATTCATTAAGTGTCATCATATTTTTTCTTCTTTTACTGGGTTCTGACAAATCTGGACAAGATACGCACGGTCTTCCACGTTTTCCAGAAGAAGTAGATGGTGTAGATATTAAATATTAGGGTAGTGCGTTAAAACAAAGGGTATTTTGGAAATTCCGTTATAATCGCCTTTAACCTCGTTAGTTTCCTACCTAAAGTCTACATTCATAAGTACTCCTAAACATATGCCTATGTTCCTTGCGCAAGTAGTAGAAACCAAATGTCCCCATGCACATGCTTCATACTCATTCAATCTACCTAATAAAATTTAAAAAACTAAAAATTCTTAGTTTAACGAGGTTTCCAGAAATATATAATACATTATACCTTTTTCTGTAACGTACAAAATCAATTTGAATGTGATGAAGGGAACGGGTTAACATGGACGTCCGTCAAAACTATAAAGTTTGTGATGTTGTAAAAAAATCATTTTATATAATATGTATAATTTTTTGATATTGTAGTATAGTTTGGTCTTTAGACTATTGCTTAAATTAAAAAATGCATGCCAGTAGCGACACTGAAAAAAAAACCATTTTTAATCAACAATCTACGATTTTCCATAATGGGGCGGTGCCCCACCCATTTTGAAAACTTTTAGTGTTTTCCAATTTAATGTTATAACTCAATTTAAAAAGTTAAATTCTATTGATACAAAGCTCTTTTTCGCTAAGATATAGCTTATTATTTTCGTCTACGACCCTTTTAAAAATCTATATATATAAAAATGAATGTCCGTTTGTGTGAGGCTTATAGAATCAAAAACTTTCCGGTCGATTTTGTTCAAACTTTCACATAAGTTGCGTATACCTCACGCCGTGGTTTGCATATAGGTTTAGTTGCGATCGACGCACAGGGTTTCGAGATATAGGTCAAAACGTGAACCCGGGTACCCCTAGAATGTGTTTATAGAATATGGATATCAAATGAAAGCTGTTGATGAGTGCTTTAGTAGAGGGTAATTTTCATACCCCTGGGTGACTAGGGTCTCGAAATATAGGCCAAAACGTCGATCAGGGTAACACTAGGATGTGTTTTTACATTATGGGTATCAAATTGAAGCTGTTGATGTGTGCCTTTGTACAGAGTAAGTTTTATGCCGCTGAGTGACTAGGGTTCGAGATATAGGCCAAAACATGGAACCGGATACCCCTAGAATGTGTGTGTATTATGGATATCAAACGAAAGCTGTTGCTGAGAGCTTTAAGTAATTTTCATTGTGATATTCGATTTAGTCGCATCAACCTAGCAAAACTGATAAATATGCATGCGAAGCCGAAATAAAGACATGAATTAATAATACCCACATACCTATTTACAAACGTCCTATTCGATTTGCCTGAAACTTCGTATATAAATTTGCCTATATTAGTATTTACAATGCTTTTTTCCGGGAAGTAGACCAACGATGGACTGGGACTGGTATTAGGACTAGGACTGGGACTGAGACTCAGACTCGGAGTGGGACTTGGACTGAGACTCGGAATGGGACAGTAACAAAATACATATCACCCTCTGGGACTGGCAATAAGAGATGAAGAACAATGAGAAAAACTTGAGAGAAGAGAAACGAGAGAAGGAGACTGAGAAAGAGATAGAATGATACAAAGATGGAAATAGATGAAGCGAAAAAGGCGGAGGGAGGAGTGAATAAAAAGACTAGGAAAAAGTGTAGAGGGGGGAGGGCAGAGTTAGACGGAAAAAGCTTATTAAAATGTATGCAGATACACCAAATTTAGGGCAGAACAGCGTCTGCCGGGTCTGCTAGTCTTTTATATAAAAGTGGGCGTGGTCTTTAACCGATCTCGTCCATTTTTTATAGAAATATTTCCTGTTATAGGGAAAATGTGTGTACCCAATTTTATTACGATCCGTTAATTTTTCTTCGAGGTATGGCTCCCGAAACATAGAAAATTGCTTAGTCATAAAAGGCGCGGTGCCACGCCCACTATTTAAAATTTCAAGTTTTTCCTATTTATTGTTATAAATCCACTTGGGAAATGAAATACCATTGATATAAAGCTCCTTTTCGCAAAGATAAAGCTTATTTTATTCGTCCACGACCCTTTTAAAAAGCTTTTATATAAAAGTGCTCATTAACCGATTTCGTTAATTTTTCTTCAAACTATTCCCTATAGCAAAGGCAACCTCCTTCCGAATTTTGTTACGATAGGTTTAACGATTTTTGATTTATGATTAATAATATTTGTAAAATTTATTTTATCACAAGTGGGCGGTACCACGCTCATTAAAAAAAATTTTCAAATTTTTATCAAGAGTCTCAATATCAGTGGACACGTGAAATTTCAACGTTCTAGGTGTATTATTTACTAAATAATCAGGTTTTTTGTGTTTTCCAAAATTTTATATATATAAAAATTGGGCGTGGTTATCATCCGATTTAGCTCATTTTCAACACCAATCTATTCTGGGTCCAGATAACCTCCTGTACTAAATTCTGTGAAGAAATCTCAATATTTACTCAAGTTATCGTGTTAACGGACAGACGGACGGTACTGATGATTTTGATATATGGAAGTCTATATCTATCTTGATTCCTTTATACCTGTACAACCAACCGTTATCCAATTAACTTTAATATACTCTGTGTGCAAAGCACGCTGAGAATAAAAATTGAAGTGGGGGGAGGGCAGAGTTAGACGGAAAAAGCGTATTAAAATGTATGCAGATAGACCAAATTTAGGGCAGAACAACATCTGCCGGGTCTGCTAGTATGAATATAAATGGAACTACATATTTCAAAACCATTTAAAAAAGAAAGTATTTCAGAGGAGTGTTCGAGCCTACCTTTTTAAGACATCCAGCATATCATTGCTGCTAATTATCACTGTGTGGTTATTTCCGCGACGGCGAACATTTCGCGATTTGTTAGGACTATTCAAAGACTATTTTCGGGACGGTTTTGGTAATGTTTTCAAGATCATAAATTGATATATCGCCATAGTTTAATTTTGTATTTTTTTCGTGCGAACTGGCCCTCGGGTATTGGCTAGTTTTTCGAATATGTGAAAGATGAACAGACGGTTAAATCCATGACAAATTAACGTCTCATTAACATTTAAGGCAGGGTCTGGCTTACGTCAGCACTGTGCACTACTCCCAACTCTGGTTTTATAGTAGTATACGACGGAATATTACCAACTTGAAAACAGATAAAAATAATATGTACTTTTCATTAAAAGTACATTCATTGTACACATGTCAGCTTAATAACACACTTTGCAAATACATATGGGCAAGTCCTTGGTAACAGATGCGATATTCGCTCGCATTTCAACGTGCATGAAAGAGAACATGAGCAGCGGACTGAGCGGATATTATAATATTTGAGGCAAAATTTGTGGGTACCGCAAAAATGTAAGTACATATATATGACCATAAATGATGAGGTTCGGACGAGACAAGAAATAGGAGTAATTGTTTAATGATTGTGAAAGTATGCAAAATGTCAATAAGCTAAGGGAAGATTTTACATTCCTTAAATGAGAGGCAGAAGGTGAAATAAAGACCCAATGCTAGCTAAAACGCTGGATATAAGCTGTGTAGTGTAAGTATGGTTACGGACGCGACTATGAATGAATTAAACTATATGACATTGAAAATATATCCTTTGCGAGACATTAGGTTTTAGGTCTAGTAGAGTAAACAAAATCAGCATACGCGGAACTTCAAATACGCCCTCAAAGTCCGGGTAAAGGCCCAAAACCCCCTTTTCATAAGCGGAGATGTATACTGGTATATAACTTTCTCTCTATTTATTCTTCGAAAATTTTTTAGGTAAGATTTTTCTAACATTTCCAATAATCAACCAACTGCTGAAAGCGTAAATTGCCCTCTTTCTGACAACATGATTTAACTCTTATTTCCGGACTTTTATTTTTAAAAGTTCGAGTTTAACTAGTTCTATCGGATTAAAAAAAAAAAAAATACAGACTTTACTTTTATATGTGGACTTTTATGGAAAAAGTTCGCAAAATAAAAAGATGCATGATTCGACATGATATTGCTATAGGGATACTTGGGAACTCAAAGATTTTCACCTAGGACAATTTTTTGAACAGGACTTTTTCGACTCCGAAAAAAATAAAAATAATTATAATATAATAAAAATAATTATTTTTCCGTATCATACGCATATTTGAGCTTTAATCCCAATTGATAGAAATAAAGTCTGACCACTTTTGATTTCGGTCCGTGATGGACCTTATTTGGGATTCGTCCACGTATAAATAAACAAATAATTGCAAAGAAATGTTGTTTTGAAAAAGTATAGCAAAATGCGTCATTTGATTTGCTATTTTGATAAGAGCAAAATCAATTTTTTCAGCTAATTAAAACAATCCAACAACAAATAATGGTGTCTAAGTTTGGGTGGCCGAATATTATATACTCAGCGTAGCTCTAGAAATGTTTTGTAATGCTTGATAGGATTAGGGGCGTGGCTTCGCCCATTAAAAAAATATCTCCTAATGTCCTCTTACAATAAAACTTGAAGTGGCATAACATTGATACAAAACTATTTTTCGCTAAGATATAGCTCATTGTTCTAATTGCGACCTTTATAAACATTTTTTTTGTTAAAGTCGGCGCGGTTTTTAACCGATCCCGTCCATTTTTCCTAGAAATATTTCCAGCTGTGTATTAGGAAAATATATGAACCTAATCTTAATATGATCCTTTAATTTTTCTTCGACTTATGGCTCCCGAGACATAGAAAATTGTTTGGTCATAAAAGGGGCAGTGCCGTGCCCATTTTCAAAAATTAATTTTTTTTCTTTTTCTTGTTATTTCACTTGGGAAATGAAATGCCATTGATATAAAGCTTTTTTTGCAAAGATATAGCTTATTTTATTCGTCCACGGCCCTTTTAGAAATCTTTTATTTAAATATGGGCGTGGTCCGTCAACGTTTTCGTTAATTTTTCTTCTAAGCATTCTTTATAGTAAAGGCAACCACCCTATCAAATTTTGTTATGGTAGGTTTAACGGTTTTTGATTTATGATAATAATATTTGTATAATTGATTTTATCACAAGTGAGCGGTGCCACGCCCATTTAAAAAAAAAATCAAAAATCGTAATATCAGTCCACTCATTAAATTTTAACATTCCAGATGAATTATTTACTAAATAATCAGGTTTTATTAGCTTCCGATTTCCCTAATTTTTAATAGCGATGGGAGGTGAGCGCCAAGAAGCCCAAATGCCAAATTGCAATATATTATTCTCAATATTTACACTGAAAGAAATGGTGCTAGTAAAATCAACAAATCGGTTCTGTTGTTCTTGACTTAACGGAGATTCGGTGAAATTGATCGAATTATGGTTAATTTGGCCGAGTTCTTTGTCAAGCGATCAAATTGGTTTAGTCATTTCAACAGAAGAGAAATTGTCGCTATTAAGTTAACAAAATTCTGTAAAATTGACAGATTCCTAATCAATCTAACTAATTTTTTTGTTAACACAACTGATCTCACTGGTCATTTCAACAGTCAATACATGAGCAATTTTCAAAGAGAATTTTACGCTCACTGCGTTCTCTACTTTGTACTTATGTATGCTGTGTACTATATGTATGCACATATTTACATAGGTATATGGCGCCGCCGTGATGTGATGGTAGCGTGCTCCGCCTACCACACCGAAGACCCTGGGTTCACACCCCGGGCAAAGCAACATAAAAATTTAAAAAATAAGGTTTTTCAATTAGAAGAGTGTATTTCTGCCATGAAAAGATCTCAGTGAAAACTCATCGGCCTTGCAAATGCCGCAACATAGGTACTTTCGTACAAAGCTGTCGCAACAACTTTTTTGTGTTCATTTGACTACTAAAACGGTCAATTACGAATCAACGATTTGAGTGCAGTTGATTCAACTTCTTGTTGCGATAGATAAAAATTGTCAGAAACTTCAGTTGAATTGGCCCGTATTTCGGTTGATTTCACCAGTCTTTTTCTTTCAGTGTACTCAAGTTATCATGTGCACCGACAGACGGGCGGACGGATGAACGGGCGTGGCTAAATCAATTCATTTTTTCATCCCCAGAATTTTGATATATGGAGTTCTATATTGTAGGATGCCAACGTCTTGTTTGTTCAACGGAATATTTTATTCTGATTTTTTAGTTTTCATTTTTTAAATTCAAAAGTACAACTCGTTTACATATTTTTTTCAACGAGTCACGTACACTTATTTCCCTTTCAAAAATATGTAACGAGTTCAACAAGTGTATGCCCTCTCGAAAACATTCATACAAACATAAATATTTTATAAATTGAAAATATACGTAATGACATACATTTAAATATTTTACGTAAACGTAAACATACAAATATTTTGGAAAATGTTAGCTTCATTATTGATTATTTGAAACAAAGCTTTCTGCTTTAAATATAAACCCAAAAAGTGTAACACAGTACATATATGTATATACAAGTATACATGCTACAATTCGACCATCCTGACAATTGAGATCACCTGATCTCCAATTCAATCTGTCAAATAAAAACTAATTAAAACAATTTGTTTACAACAAAAAATGCTACAATAATTCGACCATCCTGACATCTTAGATCTCCTGATCTTCTGTCTTATCCCAATTTTTCTCATTCCGTGAAAACCACGGACGCATATTACTGATTGCCCACACCCCAACATAAGGTATTCTAGACTGTTGAAAACCTTCAACATTTTTCACTACATAACGATCATTTTTAAGTACTTTATCTATCATATATGGTCCTTTAAATTTCGGAATAAGTTTTTTATGTACACCGACACTCGAATCAAAGTTTTTAAGCATTACGTAGTCTCCTTCTCGAAATATAGTTGGAGCTTTTCTCTTACTATTCACATATTCTTCATTATGCCTTTGCAACTTTTTTTCACTTTCTGCAGCACTATTTATAATAACACAAAGAGATCTTGGCTCTTGAATTTGTTCCAACTCAATTAAATTCTCCTTCAAAACATCTAACACATTGCTTCGTTATTTAACCCCAAACAACATTACACTAGGATATTCTTTTATAGTCCTATGTAATGTGTTATTCAACGCAAATTCTACAGTTTCTATAACATTCTCCCAGTAAACATTTTTATCCGAACTAGACAATTTTGCAATCATCGGACCTAAACTTCTATTTATCCTCTCAACTTGACCGTTTGCTTGTGGCGAACCTGTAGCTATCTTAACATGATTAACATTCTCTTCCTTCAAAAAATTAGAAAACTCACCAGAAGTAAAACAACTACCCCTATCAGACACAATCGTTTTAGGACGACTATACGATCGAAAATAAAATTTTAAAGCAGAGATAACTTCTTTGGTGTTGGTTCTTTTCGTTGGATATAACTTTACAAATTTTGTAAACGTATCTACCACAACTAACAAATGTTTTACTAGTCTTGAATTATCTACTGGGCCATTATGATCTATATGTACTATTTCAAAAGGTATACTCCCTTTAGGAATACTATGTAAAAATCCCTCTTCGCGACCATGTTTTTCTGAAAACGTTATACACTGCAATCAATTTTGAATATGAATAATAACTTTTTGTTTCATTTGAGTAAACCAATAACTTTTCGAAATAACATCCATTGTTTTATCTATACCCAAATGCCCCATATCGTTATGATATTTAAATAATACATGATTTTCCATATTTTCTGGAACATAAAATAAAACCGAACCTTTTTGATTTTTTCTATAAACTACACCGTTACGCATTTCGTATAAGTTATGCTCTTTTTTCTCTAAAAAATTACGCAACTCCTTTATTTTCTGGTCATTATAATCATATTACCTTCAAACGTATTTGTTTCTATCACTAAAATATTATTACAACGATTTAATGCATCTACATATTGCATGCGACTTCCAGAACGATGCTCCAGTACATAATCATAATTTTGAAGTTCTAATGCCCACCTTGCTAAACTTTGATTTAATTATTTTTTATTCAAAGTTAACGTTAACGAATTACAATCTGTAACTATTTTGAATTTCAAACCTTGCAAATAAACTCTAAATCTTTTAAGTGCATAAATTATTGCAAGAGTTTTAAGTTCAAAATTATGATATCTTGATTCAGCCTCACTTGTTCGTTTAGAAAAATAAAATACTGGATGCAGTTTCCCGTCTTTTTTCCGCTGCATTAAAATCGCTCCGAAACCTGCACTACTTGCATCACAATGCAACTCTGTCTCATCATTAGGATCATACAAAGCTAAAACAAGTGACGCCAACAAATTTTCTTTGAGATTTTCAAAACATAACAACTCATTTTCCCCAAACTGAAGCTTCTTATCTTTTCTTGTTAAATCATACAATGGCTTTGCAAGCAAAGAAAAATCTTTAACAAACCTGCGGAAATACGAACATAGTCCAAGAAAGCTCTGTACAGATTGTAACTTTGTTGGAATTGGAAAATTTTTGACTGCTTCTAATCCCTTATTGTCTGTTCGTATACCATCCTTTGTAATAGTATATCCTAGATACTTTACATGAATTGCAAAAAAATTCATACTTATCTAACCTAAGCATCAAATTATTTTCAACAAGATTTCGAAAAACTCCCGATAAAATTTCTAAATGTTCTTCTATAATTTCTGTAGCTATCATTATATCATCCAAATATATAATAACTTTACCTTGTTTGATCATATCTGCAAAGACTTTGTTTACAAATCTTTGAAATGTTGACGGAGCATTCCTTAACCCAAACGGCATCCTTAAAAATTCGAACTGTCCAAGTGGAGTAACAAACGACGTAAACTTAATTGAATCTGGATCCATATAAACATGAAAAAATTCATTTTTTAAATTAACTTAGTAAAAATCTTTTTATTTACCAACCTATCAAGTAAATCATAAATCAAAGGTATTGGATAATTATTCTTAGCTGTCACTTTATTAATTGTCCTAAAGACAACACACATCCTTAGATCCCCAGTTCTCTTTCGGACCAATACTATAGGTGACACAAACTCAGACTCACTTGGCCTGATAATATTTTGCTCTAAATAATCGTCTAATAATTTCTGTAACTCATTTTTTTCACTGTAAGACAAACGTCGAGGTGAACAACTAAACGGCTTAATTCTACTTAACGCCAATTTCATCAGATATTTCACCTTTGGTTCCATCGGTCGTGGCCAACTCACATAATATATTTTAAATAAACCAAGAAGTTTTGTTTGATCCGTAAATTTAACATCATCTCCCACCTTAAGAGTTATATCATCATTATCATTTGGAGAAATTGCCAACAATACTGTATCAAACAAAACTTCACTATTATTTTTCTGTTCAAAATTAGACACCATTTTATTCACATCTTCACTCCTAAAATTCTTCGACAAATTATCATCATTCTTCCCATTATAATTTATACTAATATCAAAAATATCATCTTTACAATTATCAGCACATATTTTATCATTTTTATTTATAGCTCCTAATACCGCGTTATTCTGAAAATTTATTTTAACTTCACGATTTTCCCTTAAAATTTTAAATCCTCCAATTTTCAAAAAATCTCTACCCAATACTGCATCATATCCCTTTTGTCCTATCAGCAACCCCAAAAAGAGTTATATTAAACTCCTCTTCATCCAGAAAAATGGAATACAAAAGCTTTCCATAAGTTTGAACCCTTGTTTTATTTAATCCATAAAATTGAGAATTAACATTTAAAAATAAACTAACATCAACTCCACTGGGTATGTTAGACTTCCGAATGAAACTAATTGGACTTCCGAAAGCTATCAGGCAATCTAAAGAAAAATAAAAATTACCAAAATGTCGAACTATGAACGAAAAAGACCTTACATATTCATCTCCCTCTACATGATGTACTGTCTTATTACGATCTGGGCATTCATTGATCCGATGAGCTTTGCTTCCGCAATCATAACAAGCTCCCTTCTCTATCTTAGGCTTTCGGCACTCTGAAGCATAGTGACCCATTGAGTTACAATTGTAACATCTTATATTTGCTTTATTTGTAGAAGCTGAGTTAAAAAATTTTCCTACAACTTCTCGTTGTTTAACTTTTGAAAATGCCTGCAGCAACTGTGCTTTACTATTATAACATTGCAAATATGCCTGAATACATAACTGCTCGTCCATTATACCATCTATGAGATACTCAATTAACTCTTCTTCTTCCAAATTCAACGCGTTTGCTACCGTAATTTTATCATTATAATATTCTGCAAAACTTTTTGTTTCCTTCTATTTTTCTAAAAACTTCCTTCCATCTAGATATACAGGACACCTTTGGATATATATATGTATGTAGCTTCACAATGTAATACTGCGCATCAGTATATGTATCTAAGTATATTTCATCCAGTAATTATTTTTAAATATGTAAATTCCTTTATGATGATTTCTTAAATTGATTATTTTAAATCAAAGTATATTAAAATTGAAAATAGGATCAGGCACCACTTCTAAAAATTGTAGGATGCCAACGCCTTGTTTGTTCAACGGAATATTTTATTCTGATTTTTCAGTTTTCATTTTTTAAATTCAAAAGTACAACTCGTTTACATATTTTTTTCAACGAGTCACGTACACTTATTTGCCTTTCAAAAATACGTAACGAGTTCAACAAGTGTATGCCCTCTCGAAAACATTCATACAAACATAAATATTTTATAAAATGAAAATATACGTAATGACATACATTTAAATATTTTACATAAACACAAACATACAAATATTTTGGAAAATGTTAACTTCATTATTGATTATTTGAAACAAAGCTTTCTGCTTTAAATATAAACCCAAAAAGTGTAACACAGTAAATATATGTATATACAAGTATACATGCTACAATATTTATCTCGATTCGTTTAAATTACCAAAGTTAATACACTCTGTGTGCACAGCACGTTGAGTATATTTCAAATCGGAAATCGTTCTTTTTTTATTTACACGTCTCGAAACAGATAAAACTTATTAAGAGTACCCATTGTACTTTTCATCAAAATACATTCACTGTACACGTGTCAATTTAATAACACACTTTGCAAGTACATATGGGCAATTCCATGATAATGGACGCGACATTCGCACGCCTTACAACCTGCATAAAAGAGAATATGAGAGGCGGACTGAGCGGATATTACGATATTTGAAGCAACAATTGTGAGTAACTAAAAAATGTAAGTACATATATATGAGCATAAATGATGAGGTTCGGACGAGACAAGAAATATGAGTAATTTAATGCTTGTGAAAGTATGCAACACTTAAAGAAGTTAAGGGAAGATTTTACATTCCGTAAATGAGAGACAGAAGGTGAAATAGAGACCCAATGCTAGCTAAAACGCTGGATAAAAGCTTAAGTACGGTTACGGACGCGACTATACTTTCTCAATGAATTACACTATATGACATTGAAAATATATTCTTTTCGAGACATCAAGTTTTAGGTCTAGTAGAGTAATCAAAATCAACATACCTGGTACTTCGAATACGACCTCGAACTCCGGGCTAAGGGCCCAAAACTCCCTTTTCGTAAGCGGAGACGTATACTGGTACATAAATTTCCCTCTAACATCTCCAATAATCAATCGACTGCTGAAATCGCAAAATGCCCTCTTTCTGGCAACATATAAGTTTTGTTCGTTGGCTAAACAGAAATAAAATTACAGGCCAATATATGGATGAACTAATGGAATAGAGGTAATAGATTTGACAAATGTTAGACACCAATAAACAAATGTTAGTCGAACTTTCCGGAAAAATTTTAGTAAACAAACCTATTTAACATCTGAAAGCTTTTTTAATTTCATGTCGACGTTTGCTTACTAGGAAAATAATAAGGATAATGGCAGGATCAATTTATAAAACCTTCTTTTTCCAAAGTTATTTTAAGGCTAAATAACTAAACAAAAGTTTGTTAAAAGCAAAAATATAGATCTGTGTTTAACAGCGCAACAATATGAAGAAAGGACGTTATAGTTTGTTAGTAAAACATCCAAATTTGCAAACCCGATGAAGCCTCTCTTTGAAATCATGTTTCTTTGTCAAGGATGAGGGGAGAGAATAAAATATTGGATTTCCGCATCATACACGTATTTGAGCTTTAATCCCAATTGATAGAAATAAGGTCTGACCACTTTTGATTTTCGGTTCGTGATGGAACCTATTTTGGATTCGCCCACATATAAGTAAACAAACAGTTGCAAAGAAATATTGTTTTGAAAAAGTATAGCAAAATGCGTCATTTGATTTGCTATTTTGATAAGAGCAAAATCTGTTTGTTCAGCTAATTAAAACTAATCAACAACAAATAATGGTGTCTAAGTTTGGGTGGCCGAATATTATATACTCAGCGTATCTCTAGAAATGTTTTGTAATGCTTGATCGGAAAGGGGCGTGGCACCGCCCGTTTAAAAGAAAAATATCTCCCCATTTCCTCCTACAACAAAACTATAGGGAAAATATGTGTACACAATTTTATTACGATATGTTAATCTTTCTTCGAGTTATGGCTCCCGAAACATAGAAAGTTGCTAAGTCATAAAAAGGGCGGTGCCACACCCATTTCAAAAAATTTTGTGTTTTCCAATTTAACGTTATAATTTCACTTGGGAAATGAAATACTATTGATATAAAGCTCTTTTTTTGCAACGATATAGCTTATTTTATTCGTCCACGACCCCTTTAAAATACTTTTATATAAAAATAGGAGCCGATTTCGTTAATTTGTCTTCAAAGCATTATAGTAAAGGCAAACTTTTCCGAATTTTGTTACGATAGGTTTAACGATTGTTGATTTATTATTAATAATATTTGTAAATGATGTCACGCCAATTTTAAAAAATGTTTTAAAATTTCAACATTTTAGGTGAATTATTTACTAAATAATCAGGTTTTTTGTGCTTTACATAATGTTATATATATAAAAAGTGGGCGTAGTTATCATTCTATTTCGCTCATTTTTAATACCAATCTATTCTGGATCCAGATAAGGTCGTGTACCATATTTGGTGAAGATATCTCTATATTTACTCAAGCTATCGTGTTAACGGACGGACGGACATGTCTCAATCAAATTTTTTTTTTGGATACTGATGATTTTGATGTATGCAAGTCTATATCTATCTCGATTCCTCTATACCTGTACAACTAACCGTTATCCAATCAAAGTTAATATACTCTGTGTGCAAAGCTGAGAGTAAAAATCAAGAGTATTAATATCACTCCAAAAATCTTGTTTTATGTGTATAACGATAGGAGATGAGCGCCAAGGAACCCATATACCAAATGCAATATTTTATTCTCAATATTTACTCAAGTTGTCGTGTGCACTGACAGAGAGAGGGACGGATGAACTGACATGGCTAAATCAACTCCTTTTTTCATCCTCAGCATTTTGATATATATAATTCTATATTTATCTCGATTCGTTTAAGCTACCAAAGTTAATACACTCTATGTGCACAGCACGTTGAGTATATTTCAAATTCCGGGAATCTTATTTTTTATTTACACACCTCAAAACAGATAAAACTAATTAAGTGTACCCATTGTACTTTTGTACACGTGTCAACTTAATAACACACTTTGCAACTACATATGAGCAATTCCATGGTGGACGCGGCATTCGAACGCATTACAACCTGCATAAAGAGAATATGAGCAGCAGACTGAGCGGATATTACAATATTTGAAGCAACAATTGTGGGTACTTCAAAAATGTAAGTACATATATACGACCACATATGATGAGGTTCGGACGCGACAAGAATTAGGAAGGGGTTACATTAAATCGGGTTACACTGAAATGATAGCCCTTGGTCGGGAAAAATCCCAAGTCGATCCGGGACATAGAACCGGCTGCCTTGGGAAGCAGGCACCTGAGAGCACAGCCGTATGAAGCTAAAAAACACAAGCAAGTCCTCAGTGAAATCCACAAACAGGCGTTGGACTTCTATGCTAGTAATTACCCGGTGAATCCTGTACTCAAAGAACAATACCAAAAACTAGCAGAAGAGGAACGCACTCTTCCTAGGGAAACTCGAATCACTCTAGCTCAAATTCGATCCGGAAACTGTTAAACAGGTTAAACTCTTACCTATTTAGAATCAACCCAGACATACAAAATACATGTCCTTCTTATAATGTGTCCTCACATGACACCAACCATCTCTTTAACTCTATTGTGGAACCAACGCCTCTAAAAGCCCTCTCGTTATGATCCACCACTGTTGCAACAGCAAGATTGATTCCTTGGACTCCCGTTAGAAGATATTTACGCCAATTTGTGATTGGATGGGTCGAAGCACTGCTACAACAACAACAACAATAAATATATGTATTTTTTTAAAGCTTGTGTAAGTATGCAAAACTTAAAGAAGCTAAGGGGAGATTTTACATTCCTTAGATGAGAGACAGAAGGTGATATAAAGACCCAATGCCCGTAAATTTTTCGAAATCGGATATGTCTTTTTAAAACGCTGGATTTAAGCTTAAGTACGGTTACAGATGCATCCATTTTTTCTCAATGGATTACACTATATGACATTGAAAATATATGAATCAAGTCTTAGGTCTAGTGGAGTAAACAAAAGGGCGGAAACCTCCTTTTCATAAGCGGAGACTTATACTGGTATATAACTTTCCCTCTGTTTATTCTGCGATAAATTTTTAGGTAAGATTTCTCCAACATCTTCAATAATCAATTAACTGCTGGAAGCGGAAAATGCTCTCTTTCTGATAACATATCAGTTTTGTTCGTTGGATAAACAGAAATAAAGTTATAGGCCAATATATGAATCAATTAAAGGAAGATATGTAATGGACTTGAAAAATTTTAGGTAGGTAGGTAGGTAGGTGAAATGGCTGCGACCCTGGTCGCCCAAGTAGCTATTTAAAGCAGTTTTCATGCCATGTAACTCGTCTAAAAACCTACGGAATGTTACGGTCAATGTATTACAACCAGCCAGAGTTGTTGATAAAATTAAGAATATTCGTGATTGCTATCACAGATAAACCTCTGAGGGATTCTAGAAACGGGGTTCCAAGGAACTTTAATCGTGCTCTAGCTAGAGCCGGGCATTTAAACATAAAGTGGTCTACTGTCTCCCTGGCATTTGAATTTTTGCAGCGGAATGCCCATCTTTTCCGCATGCGTACCCACTGCCCAATGACCGGTGCAGACTGCTATCAGTTTGCGTGTGTTGGCCCTGGATTTGTTCAGAAAACATCTCGTCCTCTTTCCATCATAGTTTGGCCAAATGGATTTCGATATTGCACAGTTGGTGATGTTATTCCACTTTGTTTGTGTTTTCTTCAAGTAGAAGCTTTGGATATTCCCCTTGGCTACTGCTAAGGGTATGCCTACTTCGACACTGGTTATTTCCTCGTTCATCTCCGATGAGCCCCTGCGTGCTAGCTCGTCGGCCTTCTCGTTACCCTCTATCCCCCTATGACCCGGGACCCAGATAACGCGTAGTTATAGATTGCTGTATAGCTGGGATATGAGTCGCTTACAAGCCCGCACTAATTTTGAGTTAACGTGTTGCAAGGAAAGCGCTTTTATCGCGGCTATCCGACCGGATGCAAACTCTACCAGCTACGTTCAAGCCCTCCAGTGATTTGCAGGCTTGTCAAGTCGCGAAGATTTCTGCTTGAAACACGCTGCAGCGCGATGGGAGTCTGAATGATGCAGACAAATCTACGGACTCAGAGAAGACTCCGGCCCCCACTCCCGATTCCATCTTGGAGCCGTCAGTGTAGATTTGGATGTCGTCGACCTTATGCCAGGTTTTCTCTTCCACTCGTTCCTGCTTGGAATGGCGGTATTACAACCCTACTCAAACTTAAGTTTGCGAGGGTAGTAATCTGTCTCCGTACTACATGTACCATCCAGAAGTTTCTTTAGGATTCTACTATGCCCTTGCTGAGTATCCTCCCAACACCCAGACTCCCTGAGTCTCAGTGCGGTTTGTGACGATGTACAAAGTATATGCAAGTCGGATGGAAGCAGGTGCAAAATGGGGTCTAAAGCAGTTGTGGGGCAAGTGCGTCCGGCCCCTATGGCAAAAACACACGCAGTGCGCTGGAATTTTTGTACTGGACACATTTTAGACACCAATAAAAAATGTTACCCGAACTTTCCGAAAAATTTTAGTAAACAGACCTATTTAATAGCTGAAAACTTTAATTTCAGGTCGACGTTTGCTTCCTATGAAAACAATAAAAATTAAGGCAGGATCAATTTATAAAACCTCCATTTTCTAAAGTTTTGTAAGGCTAAATAAAAGTCTACATAAAATTTTATTAAAAGCAAAAATATAGATCTGTGTTTAACAGCGCAACAATATGAAGAAAGGACGTTATAATTTGTTAGTAAAACATCCAAATTTGCAAAACCGATGAAGCCTTTCTTTGAAATTATGTTTCTTTGTCCGGGATGAGGGGAAAGAATAAACTATTTGATTTCCACACCATATACGTATTTGAGCCTTAATCCCAATTGATAGAAATAAAGTCTGACCACTTTTGATTTTCGGTTCGTTACGGACCTTGGGATTCGTCCAATTATAAATAAACAAAAATTTGCAAAGAAATGTTGTTGGTTCTCTAAACAACTTGTGAGACTTAATAACAACAAATCTAAGCTATATAAACATTTCAAGATATCAGCAATACTATCTGATTTTTCAAAGTATCTACTTGCTCGCTCCAACTTTCATTGTCTTAATCAAATGTGTTAAAAATTAATTAACCAGTTGTAAACTTCAGTGGGGTTAGATACTTGGCTTGGATATCATACATGGTAGGTGCGGTATTCTGCCACCTTAGTAGGTCGGGGCGAAACCTTACCGAAATGGCTGGTAGGCTAATGCTGCACCTGCCCACGTCCCGTTAAAACCGTGGCGGACCTCAAGGAACGTTCCGACTCCGTCGCCGTTAAGTTGGTGGTGTAGGTGCGGTTGAAAAATTTCCCGCTTTGCGTCCGGTCTGGCTCCGAACGCATTACCCATAAGGTACTGCGTCAACCCTCGCGTGGCCTCCCTGCGTAGCATAGATAACCACGAGACCGTTGAAGGGCGACTACACAATCGGCTCCGGATAGCGGCCTGGAGGGGGGCCTTTTTAGAATAGACAAGACTAACACAAATCCGCCAAGTGTGGGCTGCGGAAGAAGAGCACTCTAAGGCGGCTTCCGCGAATTTGTTGCTCTGCCTTGAAAAAGGCGGAGTGGATATAGTCCTTGTCCAGGAGCCGTGGCTGAGTAGTAGCGGCAGAAAGATTTCTGGATTAAGGAATGGAAAATTCAACACCTTGGTGTATGGGGAGGCAGGTAGGCCTAGATCCTGTGTGCTTGTTAAAAAAGAGATTAAAGCTTTTATTCTCTCTAATTTCAGCAATGCTGACGTAACCACGGTCTGTCTCGAGCGAGGCAGTAATGAAATGTGGGTGGTCTCAGCGTACATGCCCTATGGGGACGTAGCGGGACCACCACATGCGATACTGGGCGAAATAACCGCTGAAGCAAGGCGGAGAGGTGTTGGCGTGATCATCGGTGCCGATGCTAATGCCCATCATAGCATCTGGGGAAGCTCGGATGCCAACACCTGAGGTGAGTCTTTATTTACTTGTATTGTAGATGAGGGGCTTTGTATATGTAATAAGGGGAATGACCCGACTTTTATTACTGCGGTAAGAGAGGAGGTCCTGGACCTCACCCTGGTTAGTAGCGAGCAGGAAGGACGGATATCTGGCTGGAGGTTCGCAACGAGCACTCCTTCTCTGATCACCGATATATTCATTTCTCGCTGAACGAGGAACCCTAAAAGTACTAACTGGGACTTGTAATATAGGAAGCTGGGAGAGCTGTTGCCTGCGGTGCCTACCATTAGTTCGGACCTGTCCGAATCTGAGATAGACGTTCTGGTGGAAAACTTCACCTTGGCAAGCAATAGCGCCTTTCAACTGTCCTGTCCATTGAAAATTTACAGGGGAAGTGCAAGAGGATTCTCTTAACAACCTAAGAGCGTCCAGTCGGCGGCTCTTCAACAGAGCCAGGAGGAGTAAACTACCCTCGGACTGGGAGCTGTATAAGGTGAGTCTGAGGATTTATAAATATGAAATAATGATAGCCAAGCGAGATTCATGGCGAAGCTTCTGCGAAAACGTAGAAGGCTGCAATGAATCGGCGAAGTTTAGAAAAATACTCTCTGGGGTATCTGCGAGATAAAGATGGGGACTGGTCGATGAGTAGCGAGGAGTCCCTAAGGCTTTTACTGGATAATCATTTTCCCGATGTCCCAATTGCGCAGGGATCTTCGCCTGCATGGTCGGCGGGCGTTGGCCTTGCAGAAGTGCCTGCCATTCCAATACGGCAAATTTAAATAACCTGGGCTATAGGATGGTTCAAGTCTCCGGGCCGGGATGGAATCATTCCTGCGCAACTTCAAAGGTCTTTGGGGACTTCCTGCCATTGGTTGGCCATCATCTACACTAACTGCCTCAGGCTTAACTATATCCGGAAGTCTTGGCACACGGTTAGTGTTATTTTCATTCCGAAGGCCGGCAGAAGCTCTCATGTATCACCTAAGGATTTTAGGCCAATCAGTCTCACGTCGTTTCTTCTTAAGACGTTTGAGCGGTTGATTGACCTGTACCTACGGGAAAGGATACCTCGGGGATTACTGTCGGCCTCACAGCATGCCTACTGCAAGGGCAGATCGACGGAAACGGCTCTCCATTCGATTGTAAAGCAAATAGAGGGGTCCCTAGAACACAAAGAGTATGCTTTAGGTGCCTTTCTAGACATCGAGGGGGCAATCGAAAGAGCTCTGGTGGGTTTAGGAGTCGAGGCGGCTCTGGTTGAATTTATTAACAAACTTCTATACGGCCTAATTGTCGCAGCGGAGTGGGGAGGGGCCATAATTAAAAGGAAGGTGTTCAGGGGCACGCCACAGGAGGGTGTCCTATCTCCTCTGCTCTGGGTTGTGGTAGTCAGCGAGCTTCTTGTGGAGATGGAGACCAATGGTTGTCGGGTGGTTGCCTATGACCTTGCTATCCTAGTCAGAGGCAAATTTCTGGGCACCCTGCGCGATGTTCTTCAGGGCTACTTGGATACTGTGGCTAGGTGGGCTGAATCATGTGCATTGGCGGTCAACCCGGGGAAAACGGAATTGGTTCTTTTTACAAGGAGATATAAGATGCCCGATTTCAGAAGTCCCTCGACCGTTGGTACTTTCTGATAGGGTTAAATATTTGTTTTGGACAAGAAACTGTCCTGGAGACCCAATGTGGAAGATCGGGCCAGGAAGGCCGCCGTTGCCTTGTACTGCTGCAGAGGGGCTATCGGAAAGAGATGGGGACTATCGCCAGGAGTAGTACACAGGCTTTATGAGATGGTGGTCAAACCGATTCTGCTATATGGGGTGCTGGTCTGGTGGAAAGCACTGGACACGGCGAGCACCTCCAAAATGTTAGTGTCAGTGCAACGGACGGCGCTGATTGGTATCAGTGACGCTCTGAGAACAACACCTACCTTGGCACAGAATGTCATACTGAACATATATCCAGTAGATATTGCGGGAAATGCACGCCGCGGCCCGGTCGTTGGTCAGGATTCGTGATAAGGGTTATGGGCTTTCTGACTTCGGACACTCTAGCCTTCTTACTAATTTCGACTTCATCCCGGACAGGACGAACTTTTGTATGCCGGTGACCGCTCCCTATGCAACTTTCACCCCAGTCGTTCCCCGAGGGAGGAGTGGGGAAGAGGAATTATCTGGGGCATGGGACCGGTTAACTTGTTCAGGGATGGGCCGAAGTTGGACGGAAAGATTGGCGGGGGGTCTTTTGTCAAGAGCTAAATGTAAGCCGCAAGTTTAAGTTGGCTGATCACTGCAGTGTATTGCAAGCGGAAGTTGCTGCGATTAAAGATGCGGTGGATGGAATGCTATCCAGTGCAACTACGGTTAGGGAATTTAACATCTGATCTGATAGCCAAGCGGCTATCAATGCCTTGAGCTCAAGTACAGTGCGATCGAGGGTGGTCTGGGAGTGCCTGACCTCGCTTGCGATTGCATCGAATTATTTTACAGTTAAGATTATCTGGGTACCGGGCCATAGTTATATCCCGGGTAAATGTCAAGCGGATCTCGTATCCATGCGGTACGTCTCAATATACTGGAAACTCCATCCTGCTGAAGCTGTATGGAGGACGATGAGGTGGAATCACCACATCACTTTATGCTTCATTGCCCAGCCTTTGCCAGAACTAGCCGAAAGTACTTCGGTCACGACTCACTTGGATCTCCCGAGGATTTATCCAAAGTTGAGATCGGTATCATTCAGAGATTTATCGTTGCTACTCATCGATTATCTAAGTAGCTAGATCTAAGTCACCGTTATTTTTGGGCAGCTACCACCTAACCTAACCTAACCTAAACTTCAGCTTTTCAGTAATCCCAAAAAAATTTTATAGTCTTGTTAACTCTAAGGGAAAAACGTGTGAATTTCCAACTGCCTTCACTTTCGGATGTAAGATAATGGTATCGCTGATTTATTTGCAGAGTTCTTCGAATCAAGGTATTCATCTAAATCATTTCAGTTTGGTCAATATCCGTTTAAATTAGAAAGTTTTAATTGCATTCTAAGTCCAGTCATTGGTAACAATGCTGTTCTTGGGACTCTTATGGATTTGAAGCCAACTTTTTCTCAGGTGTTCCTAGTTGTGCGCTTAAGTACTGTGCCGTGAATTTATCTGGACCTATTAATAAATTATTCAAGCTATCCATGGACCATAACCCAGTTATTGCCATTAATTTGGAAGCACTCATTTATCATCCCTTTGAACAAAAAAGGTGGTAGATCTAATATTGAGAACTATAGGCGTACAGCTAAGCTTTTAGCTATCCCTAAAACTTTCGAACAAATAATAACTCGTCAGCTTCAACACATGTGTGGCTCTTTACTATCGCCTAGCCAGCATGGTTTTGTACCCCGAAGATCAACTACTACCAACTTGTTAGAGCTTACCTCTTTAGTAAGGGACGGATTTTTAAACAAAAGGCGTTTAAACAATTGACGTGATCTACACCGACTTCAGTAAAGCCTTTGATTCTGTCAATCTTGAACTTCTAATGTTTATACTTGATTTTCCAAAGCATTTACTTCCCTGGCTTGCAAGTTATCTCGCCAACAGAACCCAACAAATTTTGTTCAACAATTGCCTTCCTAAGAAGTTTAATGCAAACTCCGGGATTCCTGAGAGTAGTCATTTGGGTCCATTACTTCTTACTCTGTTTATATATGATTCACTAAAAATTATTTTATATTCTCGAACTCGTATGCATGCGGATGATGTTAAGCTTTGCTATGCATACCTGCCCTCTGAGTTATCCTCTTTCCATCTCGTGCTGGCCGACTTGGACTCTTTTCAATGATGGTGTACAGCGAATTTACTATATTTAAACTGTCTTGAATGCAAGCTAATGAAATTTCATCGTATGAAGCCAATTTCGACATCATATACGTTAAATAGCATGTTCTTGGAGCGTATATCTGTTGTAAGTCATCTGGGAGTTCTCTTTGATCCGAAACTGTGTTTCAATATACATATTTCATCAATTGTGAACAAAGCAACAGGGATTCTTGGTGTTGAAGACATGATCGAGTTTTCGGACTAAGTCCGCCCCGTCCGTCTGGCAACACCCGGCCAGTGCGGCCAAGCGCAGGCAGTACAGCTCAGCTGTGGCTTGCCAACCACCACCGCGCTCACTCTCAATTGTTTTAGTAACATTAACTACCAGCCCTTTCGCTACGCATCGATCGCATCGTTTTTTGTTTCATCGCCCGCCCGCCATCGCGCAGTTTTATTTTCTTTTATATAAGTGAAGTCAATTAAATTAAACTTTATATTTTGGTTTCCATTTAAAATAAAAACTGCAGTTGTGAATATATGATATACATATACTCGTGTGCCCTCGTTTAAACATGGTCCTTTGTTGTCAAAAAGGCCAGCGACCAAAAAAAAGAAAAAATAAATAAAAGAATTTAAAAAAAAAAAAACCAAACAAATACAAAAAGCAAGTTTACATAAAAACACGTAAAAACGCGTTTCGGCACGGACATAAAAAACTAAAAAAGTGCTAAATTCAATAAAAACAAACAAACAACAAAGTGTTAAAGCAGAAATTATTAAAACATATGTATATACATTTATGTGTACAAAAAAAAAATAACATTAAGGTGTGAAAAAAAATTATTAGAAATTGATAAATCAAAAATTAAATAAAAAAAAAAAATTTACATACAAATTCAACACAAAAGTGAACATAACATCTGAAATACGAAAAAAAGAAGGAAAAGGAAAATTTTAGAAAAAGTAAAACCTAGAAGGAAAAATGTTTAAGGAAAAATTGAGAAATCAAAAAAAAATATTTTAAAATTAATACAGAAAAGAAGCAAATATTAGGGTGGTGAAAAAGGAGCGCAAATTTACACAAAAAGTGCTAACAACAAAAAGTGTTACAAACAAAAACTGTTTCAAATAAATTGGACAAAACATACAACATACAAGAAAAAGAAAAAATTTTACCTTAAGGAAAAGTGAAGCAAGAAGGAAAATAAAATCCTGGGAAAAAACAAAAGAAAAGACAAAAACTGAAAATTTTCAAAAAAAAAACCAAAGGAAGATAAAAGTGAAATATATATAAAATTTATTTCAGGAGAACATAAAAATGAAAGAAAAAGTTTGGAATACCGGAAACTCAAGTAAAAGGGATACAGTTTTGAGAAAAAAATTATAAATAATAATAATAGAAAAAGAAAAAAAAAATAAATACAATTGAGAAAAAATTTCTTTTGGTTGGAAAACTTAAGTGGAAAAAAAGGCACACAACACCAAAGAAGATACAACAACACATCAACCACGAGGAGCACATTACATTAAAGGAGCACAAACTACATACTTTCAAAAACTACTTTTACAGAAAAATGTCTGAGTAAGTACACCGTTTACCCAATATATTCCCATATATTCCCACCGTCTAAAGTACGGACCCCAATCTAAATTTATATGCCCCTCCGATCTAAAGATCCGGACCCTGGGTATATAACCCACATCAAAAGCCTAAACGGCAAAATATTTTAGTTGCCTACCCACTGGTACCAAAGGTACAGTCCCGTGAAAACCAATATAATTTTTTCAACAAAAAATTTGTATTCCCGTGCTAACGGAAAATCAACTGCCCGGTACCCAAAAAGTTCGTTGCGCTAAATACCCACTTAATTATAAAAGTATATACGTATATATGTAATATATGTATATACCCACTTAGTTCGGTAATCATCCACGAGCTATATATATATTACATAAAATATATTTTATAAAATATATTTTATAAAAAACCCATAGCAACAAACTTTGCCAAGTTTTTGTCACTTTTCCTAAAGTTTATTTTACCGGTGCACCCAATATTAATTTGCATACAAACCTACAATTATATGCACCCATAATACCCACACGCACTTGTACATCTTTTTGCATAAGCCAAAAACCCACCCTCAACAAAGTAATTGCATGACCATATTTAACTACATAATAGAAGGAAGCAACAAAGAAGATCATCGATCACATATTGGCATACATTTACTTTGTTAACAATAGATCAAGTGCATTGGCACGGCAACAAAAGGTATTGTTGGTACACCACAGTTTACCGGCAAATATATTTTACCCACTTATATATATACATACATACCTACTATATACATATTACTTGTGCTCAGACACGCTGAGACAAGTACATATAACAAACCAAAAAGCCGGTACACATTAGGCCGGTCTCAAAAAATAAAAAATAAAATCCCAGTGAACACAAATATTATAATATTTATATTATTATATACCCACATTACTTGTACTCAGAAGCGCTGAGACAAACCCGTATAAAGAACCAAGCGTACATTAGGCTGGTTTCAAAAAAAAAATTTTTTTTGCCCTTTTGACAACATTTTTTTCGATTTTCACAGCTTAATAAAAGCTCCCATTTCTTAGTAAACCAAACTAATTTATAATGCCCAAATCGTCGGACGAAACCCAAAAATTGACCACTGCAGACCAATGCCTGCAGAAATTCATATATGACGGCAACCAAGTAGAAGTTTACTGCTCAAGATGGTCACCCTCCCAAGCTACCGATTTATCAGAGTGTATGCTTAGGGTCAAATTAGAAGACCTAGATTAAATATGGGCAAAGGTGCTAGAGTCCCATCGAGATGTAAGTTTCTCTGATAATTACGAAAAAAAAGGATACTCCTCGACAATCAACTAAAGACGCTGTTCAACCTGACCACAATATTCACAGAAAACGGAGAACAAATCCAGAAGATGCAGACAACAATCAACAATTGCATGTCAACTTTAAACACCCAAGGAATCCCGACAACGGACTGGGACCCGATCCTCGTTTATCTGTGCTCATCAAAGCCGCCAAGTGAAAGCCTTTCACTATGGGAACAATCCCTCAGCTCCCGGAGCTGCCCCTTTGGGAGGACATGAATAAATTCCTCACCAGCAGATACGAGGTAGTAGAAAGGCTAACTACCTACAGACCAGGCAAGGCGAAGCCCCAATTTTCGAGTTTTACACCACGAATGGTGAATCAAAACTCGACTCCACCCAATAATAATAAAACCCATGCATATCACACCGAGTTCAATAAAACGGCTTCGTGTAGATTGTGCAACCAATACCCCGCAGTCAAATCTTGCGTTAGGTTTGAAAATTTATCGGTATCAGACCGAATCAAATTTGTGAGAGAAAATAGTTATTGCGAAAATTGTTTGTCTACGTCAAATCCCAAGAACGAATGTAAAAGTAGTTTCACGTGCGTTTATTGCCAAAAGCGTCATCATTCGCTACTGCATTTGCAGCCCAAACCCCAACAATCACAACCAAATCCCAGAGCTCAAAACGCCCAAGGCGGCACCCCTAGGAGAACTTAACGCCAATTTCATCAGATATTTCACCTTTGGTTCCATCGGTCGTGGCCAACTCACATAATATATTTTAAATAAACCAAGAAGTTTTGTTTGATCCGTAAATTTAACATCATCTCCCACCTTAAGAGTTATATCATCATTATCATTTGGAGAAATTGCCAACAATACTGTATCAAACAAAACTTCACTATTATTTTTCTGTTCAAAATTAGACACCATTTTATTCACATCTTCACTCCTAAAATTCTTCGACAAATTATCATCATTCTTCCCATTATAATTTATACTAATATCAAAAATATCATCTTTACAATTATCAGCACATATTTTATCATTTTTATTTATAGCTCCTAATACCGCGTTATTCTGAAAATTTATTTTAACTTCACGATTTTCCCTTAAAATTTTAAATCCTCCAATTTTCAAAAAATCTCTACCCAATACTGCATCATATCCCTTTTGTCCTATCAGCAACCCCAAAAAGAGTTATATTAAACTCCTCTTCATCCAGAAAAATGGAATACAAAAGCTTTCCATAAGTTTGAACCCTTGTTTTATTTAATCCATAAAATTGAGAATTAACATTTAAAAATAAACTAACATCAACTCCACTGGGTATGTTAGACTTCCGAATGAAACTAATTGGACTTCCGAAAGCTATCAGGCAATCTAAAGAAAAATAAAAATTACCAAAATGTCGAACTATGAACGAAAAAGACCTTACATATTCATCTCCCTCTACATGATGTACTGTCTTATTACGATCTGGGCATTCATTGATCCGATGAGCTTTGCTTCCGCAATCATAACAAGCTCCCTTCTCTATCTTAGGCTTTCGGCACTCTGAAGCATAGTGACCCATTGAGTTACAATTGTAACATCTTATATTTGCTTTATTTGTAGAAGCTGAGTTAAAAAATTTTCCTACAACTTCTCGTTGTTTAACTTTTGAAAATGCCTGCAGCAACTGTGCTTTACTATTATAACATTGCAAATATGCCTGAATACATAACTGCTCGTCCATTATACCATCTATGAGATACTCAATTAACTCTTCTTCTTCCAAATTCAACGCGTTTGCTACCGTAATTTTATCATTATAATATTCTGCAAAACTTTTTGTTTCCTTCTATTTTTCTAAAAACTTCCTTCCATCTAGATATACAGGACACCTTTGGATATATATATGTATGTAGCTTCACAATGTAATACTGCGCATCAGTATATGTATCTAAGTATATTTCATCCAGTAATTATTTTTAAATATGTAAATTCCTTTATGATGATTTCTTAAATTGATTATTTTAAATCAAAGTATATTAAAATTGAAAATAGGATCAGGCACCACTTCTAAAAATTGTAGGATGCCAACGCCTTGTTTGTTCAACGGAATATTTTATTCTGATTTTTCAGTTTTCATTTTTTAAATTCAAAAGTACAACTCGTTTACATATTTTTTTCAACGAGTCACGTACACTTATTTGCCTTTCAAAAATACGTAACGAGTTCAACAAGTGTATGCCCTCTCGAAAACATTCATACAAACATAAATATTTTATAAAATGAAAATATACGTAATGACATACATTTAAATATTTTACATAAACACAAACATACAAATATTTTGGAAAATGTTAACTTCATTATTGATTATTTGAAACAAAGCTTTCTGCTTTAAATATAAACCCAAAAAGTGTAACACAGTAAATATATGTATATACAAGTATACATGCTACAATATTTATCTCGATTCGTTTAAATTACCAAAGTTAATACACTCTGTGTGCACAGCACGTTGAGTATATTTCAAATCGGAAATCGTTCTTTTTTTATTTACACGTCTCGAAACAGATAAAACTTATTAAGTGTACCCATTGTACTTTTCATCAAAATACATTCACTGTACACGTGTCAACTTAATAACACACTTTGCAAGTACATATGGGCAATTCCATGATAATGGACGCGACATTCGCACGCCTTACAACCTGCATAAAAGAGAATATGAGCGGCGGACTGAGCGGATATTACGATATTTGAAGCAACAATTGTGAGTAACTAAAAAATGTAAGTACATATATATGAGCATAAATGATGAGGTTCGGACGAGACAAGAAATATGAGTAATTTAATGCTTGTGAAAGTATGCAACACTTAAAGAAGTTAAGGGAAGATTTTACATTCCGTAAATGAGAGACAGAAGGTGAAATAGAGACCCAATGCTAGCTAAAACTCTGGATAAAAGCTTAAGTACGGTTACGGACGCGACTATACTTTCTCAATGAATTACACTATATGACATTGAAAATATATTCTTTTCGAGACATCAAGTTTTAGGTCTAGTAGAGTAATCAAAATCAACATACCTGGTACTTCGAATACGACCTCGAACTCCGGGCTAAGGGCCCAAAACTCCCTTTTCGTAAGCGGAGACGTATACTGGTACATAAATTTCCCTCTAACATCTCCAATAATCAATCGACTGCTGAAATCGCAAAATGCCCTCTTTCTGGCAACATATAAGTTTTGTTCGTTGGCTAAACAGAAATAAAATTACAGGCCAATATATGGATGAACTAATGGAATAGAGGTAATAGATTTGACAAATGTTAGACACCAATAAACAAATGTTAGTCGAACTTTCCGGAAAAATTTTAGTAAACAAACCTATTTAACATCTGAAAGCTTTTTTAATTTCATGTCGACGTTTGCTTACTAGGAAAATAATAAGGATAATGGCAGGATCAATTTATAAAACCTTCTTTTTCCAAAGTTATTTTAAGGCTAAATAACTAAACAAAAGTTTGTTAAAAGCAAAAATATAGATCTGTGTTTAACAGCGCAACAATATGAAGAAAGGACGTTATAGTTTGTTAGTAAAACATCCAAATTTGCAAACCCGATGAAGCCTCTCTTTGAAATCATGTTTCTTTGTCAAGGATGAGGGGAGAGAATAAAATATTGGATTTCCGCATCATACACGTATTTGAGCTTTAATCCCAATTGATAGAAATAAGGTCTGACCACTTTTGATTTTCGGTTCGTGATGGAACCTATTTTGGATTCGCCCACATATAAGTAAACAAACAGTTGCAAAGAAATATTGTTTTGAAAAAGTATAGCAAAATGCGTCATTTGATTTGCTATTTTGATAAGAGCAAAATCTGTTTGTTCAGCTAATTAAAACTAATCAACAACAAATAATGGTGTCTAAGTTTGGGTGGCCGAATATTATATACTCAGCGTATCTCTAGAAATGTTTTGTAATGCTTGATCGGAAAGGGGCGTGGCACCGCCCGTTTAAAAGAAAAATATCTCCCCATTTCCTCCTACAACAAAACTATAGGGAAAATATGTGTACACAATTTTATTACGATATGTTAATCTTTCTTCGAGTTATGGCTCCCGAAACATAGAAAGTTGCTAAGTCATAAAAAGGGCGGTGCCACACCCATTTCAAAAAATTTTGTGTTTTCCAATTTAACGTTATAATTTCACTTGGGAAATGAAATACTATTGATATAAAGCTCTTTTTTTGCAACGATATAGCTTATTTTATTCGTCCACGACCCCTTTAAAATACTTTTATATAAAAATAGGAGCCGATTTCGTTAATTTGTCTTCAAAGCATTATAGTAAAGGCAAACTTTTCCGAATTTTGTTACGATAGGTTTAACGATTGTTGATTTATTATTAATAATATTTGTAAATGATGTCACGCCAATTTTAAAAAATGTTTTAAAATTTCAACATTTTAGGTGAATTATTTACTAAATAATCAGGTTTTTTGTGCTTTACATAATGTTATATATATAAAAAGTGGGCGTAGTTATCATTCTATTTCGCTCATTTTTAATACCAATCTATTCTGGATCCAGATAAGGTCGTGTACCATATTTGGTGAAGATATCTCTATATTTACTCAAGCTATCGTGTTAACGGACGGACGGACATGTCTCAATCAAATTTTTTTTTTGGATACTGATGATTTTGATGTATGCAAGTCTATATCTATCTCGATTCCTCTATACCTGTACAACTAACCGTTATCCAATCAAAGTTAATATACTCTGTGTGCAAAGCTGAGAGTAAAAATCAAGAGTATTAATATCACTCCAAAAATCTTGTTTTATGTGTATAACGATAGGAGATGAGCGCCAAGGAACCCATATACCAAATGCAATATTTTATTCTCAATATTTACTCAAGTTGTCGTGTGCACTGACAGAGAGAGGGACGGATGAACTGACATGGCTAAATCAACTCCTTTTTTCATCCTCAGCATTTTGATATATATAATTCTATATTTATCTCGATTCGTTTAAGCTACCAAAGTTAATACACTCTATGTGCACAGCACGTTGAGTATATTTCAAATTCCGGGAATCTTATTTTTTATTTACACACCTCAAAACAGATAAAACTAATTAAGTGTACCCATTGTACTTTTGTACACGTGTCAACTTAATAACACACTTTGCAACTACATATGAGCAATTCCATGGTGGACGCGGCATTCGAACGCATTACAACCTGCATAAAGAGAATATGAGCAGCAGACTGAGCGGATATTACAATATTTGAAGCAACAATTGTGGGTACTTCAAAAATGTAAGTACATATATACGACCACATATGATGAGGTTCGGACGCGACAAGAATTAGGAAGGGGTTACATTAAATCGGGTTACACTGAAATGATAGCCCTTGGTCGGGAAAAATCCCAAGTCGATCCGGGACATAGAACCGGCTGCCTTGGGAAGCAGGCACCTGAGAGCACAGCCGTATGAAGCTAAAAAACACAAGCAAGTCCTCAGTGAAATCCACAAACAGGCGTTGGACTTCTATGCTAGTAATTACCCGGTGAATCCTGTACTCAAAGAACAATACCAAAAACTAGCAGAAGAGGAACGCACTCTTCCTAGGGAAACTCGAATCACTCTAGCTCAAATTCGATCCGGAAACTGTTAAACAGGTTAAACTCTTACCTATTTAGAATCAACCCAGACATACAAAATACATGTCCTTCTTATAATGTGTCCTCACATGACACCAACCATCTCTTTAACTCTATTGTGGAACCAACGCCTCTAAAAGCCCTCTCGTTATGATCCACCACTGTTGCAACAGCAAGATTGATTCCTTGGACTCCCGTTAGAAGATATTTACGCCAATTTGTGATTGGATGGGTCGAAGCACTGCTACAACAACAACAACAATAAATATATGTATTTTTTTAAAGCTTGTGTAAGTATGCAAAACTTAAAGAAGCTAAGGGGAGATTTTACATTCCTTAGATGAGAGACAGAAGGTGATATAAAGACCCAATGCCCGTAAATTTTTCGAAATCGGATATGTCTTTTTAAAACGCTGGATTTAAGCTTAAGTACGGTTACAGATGCATCCATTTTTTCTCAATGGATTACACTATATGACATTGAAAATATATGAATCAAGTCTTAGGTCTAGTGGAGTAAACAAAAGGGCGGAAACCTCCTTTTCATAAGCGGAGACTTATACTGGTATATAACTTTCCCTCTGTTTATTCTGCGATAAATTTTTAGGTAAGATTTCTCCAACATCTTCAATAATCAATTAACTGCTGGAAGCGGAAAATGATCTCTTTCTGATAACATATCAGTTTTGTTCGTTGGATAAACAGAAATAAAGTTATAGGCCAATATATGGATCAATTAAAGGAAGATATGTAATGGACTTGACAAATTTTAGGCAGGTAGGTAGGTAGGTGAAATGGCTGCGACCCTGGTCGCCCAAGTAGCTATTTAAAGCAGTTTTCATGCCATGTAACTCGTCTAAAAACCTACGGAATGTTACGGTCAATGTATTACAACCAGCCAGAGTTGTTGATAAAATTAAGAATATTCGTGATTGCTATCACAGATAAACCTCTGAGGGATTCTAGAAACGGGGTTCCAAGGAACTTTAATCGTGCTCTAGCTAGAGCCGGGCATTTAAACATAAAGTGGTCTACTGTCTCCCTGGCATTTGAATTTTTGCAGCGGAATGCCCATCTTTTCCGCATGCGTACCCACTGCCCAATGACCGGTGCAGACTGCTATTAGTTTGCGTGTGTTGACCCTGGATTTGTTCAGAAAACATCTCGTCCTCTTTCCATCATAGTTTGGCCAAATGGATTTCGATATTGCACAGTTGGTGATGTTATTCCACTTTGTTTGTGTTTTCTTCAAGTAGAAGCTTTGGATATTCCCCTTGGCTACTGCTAAGGGTATGCCTACTTCGACACTGGTTATTTCCTCGTTCATCTCCGATGAGCCCCTGCGTGCTAGCTCGTCGGCCTTCACGTTACCCTCTATCCCCCTATGACCCGGGACCCAGATAACGCGTAGTTATAGATTGCTGTATAGCTGGGATATGAGTCGCTTACAAGCCCGCACTAATTTTGAGTTAACGTGTTGCAAGGAAAGCGCTTTTATCGCGGCTATCCGACCGGATGCAAACTCTACCAGCTACGTTCAAGCCCTCCAGTGATTTGCAGGCTTGTCAAGTCGCGAAGATTTCTGCTTGAAACACGCTGCAGCGCGATGGGAGTCTGAATGATGCAGACAAATCTACGGACTCAGAGAAGACTCCGGCCCCCACTCCCGATTCCATCTTGGAGCCGTCAGTGTAGATTTGGATGTCGTCGACCTTATGCCAGGGTTTCTCTTCCACTCGTTCCTGCTTGGAATGGCGGTATTACAACCCTACTCAAACTTAAGTTTGCGAGGGTAGTAATCTGTCTCCGTACTACATGTACCATCCAGAAGTTTCTTTAGGATTCTACTATGCCCTTGCTGAGTATCCTCCCAACACCCAGACTCCCTGAGTCTCAGTGCGGTTTGTGACGATGTACAAAGTATATGCAAGTCGGATGGAAGCAGGTGCAAAATGGGGTCTAAAGCAGTTGTGGGGCAAGTGCGTCCGGCCCCTATGGCAAAAACACACGCAGTGCGCTGGAATTTTTGTACTGGACACATTTTAGACACCAATAAAAAATGTTACCCGAACTTTCCGAAAAATTTTAGTAAACAGACCTATTTAATAGCTGAAAACTTTAATTTCAGGTCGACGTTTGCTTCCTATGAAAACAATAAAAATTAGGGCAGGATCAATTTATAAAATCTCCATTTTCTAAAGTTTTGTAAGGCTAAATAAAAGTCTACATAAAATTTTATTAAAAGCAAAAATATAGATCTGTGTTTAACAGCGCAACAATATGAAGAAAGGACGTTATAATTTGTTAGTAAAACATCCAAATTTGCAAAACCGATGAAGCCTTTCTTTGAAATTATGTTTCTTTGTCCGGGATGAGGGGAAAGAATAAACTATTTGATTTCCACATCATATACGTATTTGAGCCTTAATCCCAATTGATAGAAATAAAGTCTGACCACTTTTGATTTTCGGTTCGTTACGGACCTTGGGATTCGTCCAATTATAAATAAACAAAAATTTGCAAAGAAATGTTGTTGGTTCTCTAAACAACTTGTGAGACTTAATAACAACAAATCTAAGCTATATAAACATTTCAAGATATCAGCAATACTATCTGATTTTTCAAAGTATCTACTTGCTCGTTCCAACTTTCATTGTCTTAATCAAATGTGTTAAAAATTAATTAACCAGTTGTAAACTTCAGTGGGGTTAGATACTTGGCTTGGATATCATACATGGTAGGTGCGGTATTCTGCCACCTTAGTAGGTCGGGGCGAAACCTTACCGAAATGGCTGGTAGGCTAATGCTGCACCTGCCCACGTCCCGTTAAAACCGTGGCGGACCTCAAGGAACGTTCCGACTCCGTCGCCGTTAAGTTGGTGGTGTAGGTGCGGTTGAAAAATTTCCCGCTTTGCGTCCGGTCTGGCTCCGAACGCATTACCCATAAGGTACTGCGTCAACCCTCGCGTGGCCTCCCTGCGTAGCATAGATAACCACGAGACCGTTGAAGGGCGACTACACAATCGGCTCCGGATAGCGGCCTGGAGGGGGGCCTTTTTAGAATAGACAAGACTAACACAAATCCGCCAAGTGTGGGCTGCGGAAGAAGAGCACTCTAAGGCGGCTTCCGCGAATTTGTTGCTCTGCCTTGAAAAAGGCGGAGTGGATATAGTCCTTGTCCAGGAGCCGTGGCTGAGTAGTAGCGGCAGAAAGATTTCTGGATTAAGGAATGGAAAATTCAACACCTTGGTGTATGGGGAGGCAGGTAGGCCTAGATCCTGTGTGCTTGTTAAAAAAGAGATTAAAGCTTTTATTCTCTCTAATTTCAGCAATGCTGACGTAACCACGGTCTGTCTCGAGCGAGGCAGTAATGAAATGTGGGTGGTCTCAGCGTACATGCCCTATGGGGACGTAGCGGGACCACCACATGCGATACTGGGCGAAATAACCGCTGAAGCAAGGCGGAGAGGTGTTGGCGTGATCATCGGTGCCGATGCTAATGCCCATCATAGCATCTGGGGAAGCTCGGATGCCAACACCTGAGGTGAGTCTTTATTTACTTGTATTGTAGATGAGGGGCTTTGTATATGTAATAAGGGGAATGACCCGACTTTTATTACTGCGGTAAGAGAGGAGGTCCTGGACCTCACCCTGGTTAGTAGCGAGCAGGAAGGACGGATATCTGGCTGGAGGTTCGCAACGAGCACTCCTTCTCTGATCACCGATATATTCATTTCTCGCTGAACGAGGAACCCTAAAAGTACTAACTGGGACTTGTAATATAGGAAGCTGGGAGAGCTGTTGCCTGCGGTGCCTACCATTAGTTCGGACCTGTCCGAATCTGAGATAGACGTTCTGGTGGAAAACTTCACCTTGGCAAGCAATAGCGCATTTCAACTGTCCTGTCCATTGAAAATTTACAGGGGAAGTGCAAGAGGATTCTCTTAACAACCTAAGAGCGTCCAGTCGGCGGCTCTTCAACAGAGCCAGGAGGAGTAAACTACCCTCGGACTGGGAGCTGTATAAGGTGAGTCTGAGGATTTATAAATATGAAATAATGATAGCCAAGCGAGATTCATGGCGAAGCTTCTGCGAAAACGTAGAAGGCTGCAATGAATCGGCGAAGTTTAGAAAAATACTCTCTGGGGTATCTGCGAGATAATGATGGGGACTGGTCGATGAGTAGCGAGGAGTCCCTAAGGCTTTTACTGGATAATCATTTTCCCGATGTCCCAATTGCGCAGGGATCTTCGCCTGCATGGTCGGCGGGCGTTGGCCTTGCAGAAGTGCCTGCCATTCCAATACGGCAAATTTAAATAACCTGGGCTATAGGATGGTTCAAGTCTCCGGGCCGGGATGGAATCATTCCTGCGCAACTTCAAAGGTCTTTGGGGACTTCCTGCCATTGGTTGGCCATCATCTACACTAACTGCCTCAGGCTTAACTATATCCGGAAGTCTTGGCACACGGTTAGTGTTATTTTCATTCCGAAGGCCGGCAGAAGCTCTCATGTATCACCTAAGGATTTTAGGCCAATCAGTCTCACGTCGTTTCTTCTTAAGACGTTTGAGCGGTTGATTGACCTGTACCTACGGGAAAGGATACCTCGGGGATTACTGTCGGCCTCACAGCATGCCTACTGCAAGGGCAGATCGACGGAAACGGCTCTCCATTCGATTGTAAAGCAAATAGAGGGGTCCCTAGAACACAAAGAGTATGCTTTAGGTGCCTTTCTAGACATCGAGGGGGCAATCGAAAGAGCTCTGGTGGGTTTAGGAGTCGAGGCGGCTCTGGTTGAATTTATTAACAAACTTCTATACGGCCTAATTGTCGCAGCGGAGTGGGGAGGGGCCATAATTAAAAGGAAGGTGTTCAGGGGCACGCCACAGGAGGGTGTCCTATCTCCTCTGCTCTGGGTTGTGGTAGTCAGCGAGCTTCTTGTGGAGATGGAGACCAATGGTTGTCGGGTGGTTGCCTATGACCTTGCTATCCTAGTCAGAGGCAAATTTCTGGGCACCCTGCGCGATGTTCTTCAGGGCTACTTGGATACTGTGGCTAGGTGGGCTGAATCATGTGCATTGGCGGTCAACCCGGGGAAAACGGAATTGGTTCTTTTTACAAGGAGATATAAGATGCCCGATTTCAGAACTCCCTCGACCGTTGGTACTTTCTGATAGGGTTAAATATTTGTTTTGGACAAGAAACTGTCCTGGAGACCCAATGTGGAAGATCGGGCCAGGAAGGCCGCCGTTGCCTTGTACTGCTGCAGAGGGGCTATCGGAAAGAGATGGGGACTATCGCCAGGAGTAGTACACAGGCTTTATGAGATGGTGGTCAAACCGATTCTGCTATATGGGGTGCTGGTCTGGTGGAAAGCACTGGACACGGCGAGCACCTCCAAAATGTTAGTGTCAGTGCAACGGACGGCGCTGATTGGTATCAGTGACGCTCTGAGAACAACACCTACCTTGGCACAGAATGTCATACTGAACATATATCCAGTAGATATTGCGGGAAATGCACGCCGCGGCCCGGTCGTTGGTCAGGATTCGTGATAAGGGTTATGGGCTTTCTGACTTCGGACACTCTGGCCTTCTTACTAATTTCGACTTCATCCCGGACAGGACGAACTTTTGTATGCCGGTGACCGCTCCCTATGCAACTTTCACCCCAGTCGTTCCCCGAGGGAGGAGTGGGGAAGAGGAATTATCTGGGGCATGGGACCGGTTAACTTGTTCAGGGATGGGCCGAAGTTGGACGGAAAGATTGGCGGGGGGTCTTTTGTCAAGAGCTAAATGTAAGCCGCAAGTTTAAGTTGGCTGATCACTGCAGTGTATTGCAAGCGGAAGTTGCTGCGATTAAAGATGCGGTGGATGGAATGCTATCCAGTGCAACTACGGTTAGGGAATTTAACATCTGATCTGATAGCCAAGCGGCTATCAATGCCTTGAGCTCAAGTACAGTGCGATCGAGGGTGGTCTGGGAGTGCCTGACCTCGCTTGCGATTGCATCGAATTATTTTACAGTTAAGATTATCTGGGTACCGGGCCATAGTTATATCCCGGGTAAATGTCAAGCGGATCTCGTATCCATGCGGTACGTCTCAATATACTGGAAACTCCATCCTGCTGAAGCTGTATGGAGGACGATGAGGTGGAATCACCACATCACTTTATGCTTCATTGCCCAGCCTTTGCCAGAACTAGCCGAAAGTACTTCGGTCACGACTCACTTGGATCTCCCGAGGATTTATCCAAAGTTGAGATCGGTATCATTCAGAGATTTATCGTTGCTACTCATCGATTATCTAAGTAGCTAGATCTAAGTCACCGTTATTTTTGGGCAGCTACCACCTAACCTAACCTAACCTAAACTTCAGCTTTTCAGTAATCCCAAAAAAATTTTATAGTCTTGTTAACTCTAAGGGAAAAACGTGTGAATTTCCAACTGCATTCACTTTCGGATGTAAGATAATGGTATCGCTGATTTATTTGCAGAGTTCTTCGAATCAACGTATTCATCTAAATCATTTCAGTTTGGTCAATATCCGTTTAAATTAGAAAGTTTTAATTGCATTCTAAGTCCAGTCATTGGTAACAATGCTGTTCTTGGGACTCTTATGGATTTGAAGCCAACTTTTTCTCAGGTGTTCCTAGTTGTGCGCTTAAGTACTGTGCCGTGAATTTATCTGGACCTATTAATAAATTATTCAAGCTATCCATGGACCATAACCCAGTTATTGCCATTAATTTGGAAGCACTCATTTATCATCCCTTTGAACAAAAAAGGTGGTAGATCTAATATTGAGAACTATAGGGGTACAGGTAAGCTTTTAGCTATCCCTAAAACTTTCGAACAAATAATAACTCGTCAGCTTCAACACATGTGTGGCTCTTTACTATCGCCTAGCCAGCATGGTTTTGTACCCCGAAGATCAACTACTACCAACTTGTTAGAGCTTACCTCTTTAGTAAGGGACGGATTTTTAAACAAAAGGCGTTTAAACAATTGACGTGATCTACACCGACTTCAGTAAAGCCTTTGATTCTGTCAATCTTGAACTTCTAATGTTTATACTTGATTTTCCAAAGCATTTACTTCCCTGGCTTGCAAGTTATCTCGCCAACAGAACCCAACAAATTTTGTTCAACAATTGCCTTCCTAAGAAGTTTAATGCAAACTCCGGGATTCCTGAGAGTAGTCATTTGGGTCCATTACTTCTTACTCTGTTTATATATGATTCACTAAAAATTATCTTATATTCTCGAACTCGTATGCATGCGGATGATGTTAAGCTTTGCTATGCATACCTGCCCTCTGAGTTATCCTCTTTCCATCTCGTGCTGGCCGACTTGGACTCTTTTCAATGATGGTGTACAGCGAATTTACTATATTTAAACTGTCTTGAATGCAAGCTAATGAAATTTCATCGTATGAAGCCAATTTCGACATCATATACGTTAAATAGCATGTTCTTGGAGCGTATATCTGTTGTAAGTCATCTGGGAGTTCTCTTTGATCCGAAACTGTGTTTCAATATACATATTTCATCAATTGTGAACAAAGCAACAGGGATTCTTGGTGTTGAAGACATGATCGAGTTTTCGGACTAAGTCCGCCCCGTCCGTCTGGCAACACCCGGCCAGTGCGGCCAAGCGCAGGCAGTACAGCTCAGCTGTGGCTTGCCAACCACCACCGCGCTCACTCTCAATTGTTTTAGTTAACATTAACTACCAGCCCTTTCGCTACGCATCGATCGCATCGTTTTTTGTTTCATCGCCCGCCCGCCATCGCGCAGTTTTATTTTCTTTTATATAAGTGAAGTCAATTAAATTAAACTTTATATTTTGGTTTCCATTTAAAATAAAAACTGCAGTTGTGAATATATGATATACATATACTCGTGTGCCCTCGTTTAAACATGGTCCTTTGTTGTCAAAAAGGCCAGCGACCAAAAAAAAGAAAAAATAAATAAAAGAATTTAAAAAAAAAAAACCAAACAAATACAAAAAGCAAGTTTACATAAAAACACGTAAAAACGCGTTTCGGCACGGACATAAAAAACTAAAAAAGTGCTAAATTCAATAAAAACAAACAAACAACAAAGTGTTAAAGCAGAAATTATTAAAACATATGTATATACATTTATGTGTACAAAAAAAAAATAACATTAAGGTGTGAAAAAAAATTATTAGAAATTGAGAAATCAAAAATTAAATAAAAAAAAAAAATTTACATACAAATTCAACACAAAAGTGAACATAACATCTGAAATACGAAAAAAAGAAGGAAAAGGAAAATTTTAGAAAAAGTAAAACCTAGAAGGAAAAATGTTTAAGGAAAAATTGAGAAATCAAAAAAAAAATATTTTAAAATTAATACAGAAAAGAAGCAAATATTAGGGTGGTGAAAAAGGAGCGCAAATTTACACAAAAAGTGCTAACAACAAAAAGTGTTACAAACAAAAACTGTTTCAAATAAATTGGACAAAACATACAACATACAAGAAAAAGAAAAAATTTTACCTTAAGGAAAAGTGAAGCAAGAAGGAAAATAAAATCCTGGGAAAAAACAAAAGAAAAGATAAAAACTGAAAATTTTCAAAAAAAAAACCAAAGGAAGATAAAAGTGAAATATATATAAAATTTATTTCAGGAGAACATAAAAAAGAAAGAAAAAGTTTGGAATACCGGAAACTCAAGTAAAAGGGATACAGTTTTGAGAAAAAAATTATAAATAATAATAATAGAAAAAGAAAAAAAAATAAATACAATTGAGAAAAAATTTCTTTTGGTTGGAAAACTTAAGTGGAAAAAAAGGCGCACAACACCAAAGAAGATACAACAACACATCAACCACGAGGAGCACATTACATTAAAGGAGCACAAACTACATACTTTCAAAAACTACTTTTACAGAAAAATGTCTGAGTAAGTACACCGTTTACCCAATATATTCCCATATATTCCGACCGTCTAAAGTACGGACCCCAATCTAAATTTATATGCCCCTCCGATCTAAAGATCCGGACCCTGGGTATATAACCCACATCAAAAGCCTAAACGGCAAAATATTTTAGTTGCCTACCCACTGGTACCAAAGGTACAGTCCCGTGAAAACCAATATAATTTTTTCAACAAAAAATTTGTATTCCCGTGCTAACGGAAAATCAACTGCCCGGTACCCAAAAAGTTCGTTGCGCTAAATACCCACTTAATTATAAAAGTATATACGTATATATGTAATATATGTATATACCCACTTAGTTCGGTAATCATCCACGAGCTATATATATATTACATAAAATATATTTTATAAAATATATTTTATAAAAAACCCATAGCAACAAACTTTGCCAAGTTTTTGTCACTTTTCCTAAAGTTTATTTTACCGGTGCACCCAATATTAATTTGCATACAAACCTACAATTATATGCACCCATAATACCCACACGCACTTGTACATCTTTTTGCATAAGCCAAAAACCCACCCTCAACAAAGTAATTGCATGACCATATTTAACTACATAATAGAAGGAAGCAACAAAGAAGATCATCGATCACATATTGGCATACATTTACTTTGTTAACAATAGATCAAGTGCATTGGCACGGCAACAAAAGGTATTGTTGGTACACCACAGTTTACCGGCAAATATATTTTACCCACTTATATATATACATACATACCTACTATATACATATTACTTGTGCTCAGACACGCTGAGACAAGTACATATAACAAACCAAAAAGCCGGTACACATTAGGCCGGTCTCAAAAAATAAAAAATAAAATCCCAGTGAACACCAATATTATAATATTTATATTATTATATACCCACATTACTTGTACTCAGAAGCGCTGAGACAAACCCGTATAAAGAACCAAGCGTACATTAGGCTGGTTTCAAAAAAAAAATTTCGTTTAAACATGGTCCTTTGTTGTCAAAAAGGCCAGCGACCAAAAAAAAGAAAAAATAAATAAAAGAATTTAAAAAAAAAAAACCAAACAAATACAAAAAGCAAGTTTACATAAAAACACGTAAAAACGCGTTTCGGCACGGACATAAAAAACTAAAAAAGTGCTAAATTCAATAAAAACAAACAAACAACAAAGTGTTAAAGCAGAAATTATTAAAACATATGTATATACATTTATGTGTACAAAAAAAAAATAACATTAAGGTGTGAAAAAAAATTATTAGAAATTGAGAAATCAAAAATTAAATAAAAAAAAAAAATTTACATACAAATTCAACACAAAAGTGAACATAACATCTGAAATACGAAAAAAAGAAGGAAAAGGAAAATTTTAGAAAAAGTAAAACCTAGAAGGAAAAATGTTTAAGGAAAAATTGAGAAATCAAAAAAAAAATATTTTAAAATTAATACAGAAAAGAAGCAAATATTAGGGTGGTGAAAAAGGAGCGCAAATTTACACAAAAAGTGCTAACAACAAAAAGTGTTACAAACAAAAACTGTTTCAAATAAATTGGACAAAACATACAACATACAAGAAAAAGAAAAAATTTTACCTTAAGGAAAAGTGAAGCAAGAAGGAAAATAAAATCCTGGGAAAAAACAAAAGAAAAGATAAAAACTGAAAATTTTCAAAAAAAAAACCAAAGGAAGATAAAAGTGAAATATATATAAAATTTATTTCAGGAGAACATAAAAAAGAAAGAAAAAGTTTGGAATACCGGAAACTCAAGTAAAAGGGATACAGTTTTGAGAAAAAAATTATAAATAATAATAATAGAAAAAGAAAAAAAAATAAATACAATTGAGAAAAAATTTCTTTTGGTTGGAAAACTTAAGTGGAAAAAAAGGCGCACAACACCAAAGAAGATACAACAACACATCAACCACGAGGAGCACATTACATTAAAGGAGCACAAACTACATACTTTCAAAAACTACTTTTACAGAAAAATGTCTGAGTAAGTACACCGTTTACCCAATATATTCCCATATATTCCGACCGTCTAAAGTACGGACCCCAATCTAAATTTATATGCCCCTCCGATCTAAAGATCCGGACCCTGGGTATATAACCCACATCAAAAGCCTAAACGGCAAAATATTTTAGTTGCCTACCCACTGGTACCAAAGGTACAGTCCCGTGAAAACCAATATAATTTTTTCAACAAAAAATTTGTATTCCCGTGCTAACGGAAAATCAACTGCCCGGTACCCAAAAAGTTCGTTGCGCTAAATACCCACTTAATTATAAAAGTATATACGTATATATGTAATATATGTATATACCCACTTAGTTCGGTAATCATCCACGAGCTATATATATATTACATAAAATATATTTTATAAAATATATTTTATAAAAAACCCATAGCAACAAACTTTGCCAAGTTTTTGTCACTTTTCCTAAAGTTTATTTTACCGGTGCACCCAATATTAATTTGCATACAAACCTACAATTATATGCACCCATAATACCCACACGCACTTGTACATCTTTTTGCATAAGCCAAAAACCCACCCTCAACAAAGTAATTGCATGACCATATTTAACTACATAATAGAAGGAAGCAACAAAGAAGATCATCGATCACATATTGGCATACATTTACTTTGTTAACAATAGATCAAGTGCATTGGCACGGCAACAAAAGGTATTGTTGGTACACCACAGTTTACCGGCAAATATATTTTACCCACTTATATATATACATACATACCTACTATATACATATTACTTGTGCTCAGACACGCTGAGACAAGTACATATAACAAACCAAAAAGCCGGTACACATTAGGCCGGTCTCAAAAAATAAAAAATAAAATCCCAGTGAACACCAATATTATAATATTTATATTATTATATACCCACATTACTTGTACTCAGAAGCGCTGAGACAAACCCGTATAAAGAACCAAGCGTACATTAGGCTGGTTTCAAAAAAAAAATTTTTTTTGCCCTTTTGACAACATTTTTTTCGATTTTCACAGCTTAATAAAAGCTCCCATTTCTTAGTAAACCAAACTAATTTATAATGCCCAAATCGTCGGACGAAACCCAAAAATTGACCACTGCAGACCAATGCCTGCAGAAATTCATATATGACGGCAACCAAGTAGAAGTTTACTGCTCAAGATGGTCACCCTCCCAAGCTACCGATTTATCAGAGTGTATGCTTAGGGTCAAATTAGAAGACCTAGATTAAATATGGGCAAAGGTGCTAGAGTCCCATCGAGATGTAAGTTTCTCTGATAATTACGAAAAAAAAGGATACTCCTCGACAATCAATTAAAGACGCTGTTCAACCTGACCACAATATTCACAGAAAACGGAGAACAAATCCAGAAGATGCAGACAACAATCAACAATTGCATGTCAACTTTAAACACCCAAGGAATCCCGACAACGGACTGGGACCCGATCCTCGTTTATCTGTGCTCATCAAAGCCGCCAAGTGAAAGCCTTTCACTATGGGAACAATCCCTCAGCTCCCGGAGCTGCCCCTTTGGGAGGACATGAATAAATTCCTCACCAGCAGATACGAGGTAGTAGAAAGGCTAACTACCTACAGACCAGGCAAGGCGAAGCCCCAATTTTCGAGTTTTACACCACGAATGGTGAATCAAAACTCGACTCCACCCAATAATAATAAAACCCATGCATATCACACCGAGTTCAATAAAACGGCTTCGTGTAGATTGTGCAACCAATACCCCGCAGTCAAATCTTGCGTTAGGTTTGAAAATTTATCGGTATCAGACCGAATCAAATTTGTGAGAGAAAATAGTTATTGCGAAAATTGTTTGTCTACGTCAAATCCCAAGAACGAATGTAAAAGTAGTTTCACGTGCGTTTATTGCCAAAAGCGTCATCATTCGCTACTGCATTTGCAGCCCAAACCCCAACAATCACAACCAAATCCCAGAGCTCAAAACGCCCAAGGCGGCACCCCTAGGAGAACGGACGACGAGCGAGCCTCAACATCGAAAGCCGCCGCAAGAGCCACCTCCTCCCAACAGTCTCAAGACAAAAACCCGGTTTCTACACTCTTCTCGAGTAATCACGGAACCACCCTACTACCAACAGCAGTAGTATCAATATACTATGCTGGCGAAATTCATAAAATTCGTGCCCTAATAGACCAAGGTTCACAAAAAACTTTTGTATCATCCCGTATACAAAAGGTTCTTGGTCTACCCACAAAAGAGTCTCTCCACCAGATATCTGGAATGGGTGGAACGGTTGTCAAAAATGCCAATAAAGTCTGCCAGATAACATTATGTTCAGCAGACTTAACCCAAATGATAGACGCACAAGCAATAATTTTGCCGAAACTAACTAAGTTCTTGCCCACAGTCAGAGTTTCAAGCATCGATCTCGAAGAACTGTCCCATTTACCGTTAGCCGATCCACAGTATTCGATATCATCGAGAATCAATGTGGTAATCGGCAGCGATATCACCCCGCAAATCCTCATCGAAGGGCTCCTACGAAATGTGAGTGGGACATTACTTGCCCAAAACACAATATTCGGATGGATATTAAGCGGCCCTGTAGCTGAAAAGGTATCAACCTTCAGCACTCATGTCACGGAATGCACCGATGACCCCATCAATCAACTTTTGAGACAATTTTGGGAACAGGAAGAAGTTCACCAAACCCAACAACGATAAGCAGATGATGAATACTGCGAAGCCCTCTACCGGACAACCACAATTCGTGAGGAAGATGGACGCTACAGAGTCAAACTACCCTTCAAATCGGAATTTCCAGCCAATCTGGCCCTCGGTCATTCACGACCCGCAGCACAACAGCAGTACATCAGCATCGAACGCACGCTCGAAAGAAAACCCGAATTAAGAGACAAATATTTTGAAGTCCTTAATTAATATTTAACCATGGATCATATGGAACCCGCCTCCCAACAAGAGATAATTAGAGATGGTAAATATTTATCATTTTATCTACCCCATCATGCTGTCATAAAACCCGACAGCAAAACCATAAAAGTGCGAGTCGTCTTCAACGCATCAAAAATGTCGCATTCTGGCAACTCGTTGAACAACGTGCTTCATACAGGCCCCATTCTACAAAATGACTTAATGCTCGTCATACTTAAATGGCGACTTTGTAAGTTTGTTTTCAACGGCGATATTGAGAAAATGTATCGCCAAATACTCATCCATGAAGAAGATAAAGATTTTCATCGAATCGTTTTTCGAAAACACCCAACTCTGCCGATACAAGATTTTCGACTAAAAACAGTTACCTTTGGTGTAAATTGCGCGCCATATTTGGCGATTCGAACCCTACGCCAACTCGCCCACGATTGACAAGACGAATATCCGCTCGCTAAAAACATTTTATTAAACGAAACATATTTTGACGATATTTTGTCAGGCGGTCATAATATACAGTCCACTTTGAACTCTATGATTCAAGTTATCGAAGCCTTAAAATCGGCAGGGTTCCCTTCGAGGAAGATGTCAGAAAATCACCCTGAAATTTTAAAACCCGTTCCCGACCCTGACTTGCTAGACGTCGACTTCCTTAAATTCTATGATTCGAGTTCAACAAAAACACTTGGAATTCAGTGGAACGCGCTAACCGACACCTTCACCTACACGTATGATCCACCATCAGCAGAAAACACGACTACAAAAAGGCAGATTTTATCAGCAGTTGCAAAACTGTTTGACCCCGCAGGATGGCTTTCACCAATAATGATTCTTACAAAAATGTTGCTGCAACAACTCTGGATGGAAGGAACGGATTGGGACGAAGACGTGAAGCCCGGAGCTCTCCAAAAATGGACCTCAATTTATGAAAATTTACCGCACATCAGAGACATTAAAATCCCTAGGTGGGTACAGTATTCCCCCGATAAACTAATCCAGCTGCATGGATTCTCAGATGCTTCAGAAAAAGCATTTTGTGCCTGTATATATTTACGAGTACAAACCCATGAAAATCGTATTTCATCCCATTTGCTAGCTGCTAAAAGCAAAGTAGCACCCCTCCAAACCGTGAGTCTTCCACGGTTGGAACTCTGTGGAGCAGTTTTACTCTCCAAGCTAGTGAAACAGCTGCGAAGTGAGCTGAACCTACCCCCACACGAACTCATACTCTGGTGCGATTCTGCCATCGTACTGGCCTGGTTAGAAAAACCACCCCATACCTGGAAAACGTATGTCGCCAACAGAACCTCTGAAATTCTTAAGAACGTCGACAACGCCACTTGGAGGCACGTTTCCAGTAAGGATAACCCAGCGGATTTGGGCACTCGAGGCTGCAAGCCTCAGGATTTAGTCCAATGTCCATTATGGTGAGAAGGACCTAATTGGCTTAGAAATCCATCAACTTCGTAGCCAAAGGATATTTCTCACCACCCAACTCCCCCCGAACAACGACATGTGGAAGGATTCCACACCCTGCAGGAAGAAAATATAGACATACTCGACCGTTTTTCGTCATTTTCTCGAGCGCTTAGAGTCGTGGCCTATATGTTGCGGTTTATCCAAAAAGCAAGAAAACTAGAAGTTCCAGCCACGCTCAACCTCACCCGTGCCGAAGTGAATGATGCCAAGATCAAAATCATCACTCAAACTCAACGAAATTATTACGGAGATACGATAGAGCTGCTTCAAACAGCAGGACCCTTACCCAAAAAGAACAACCTTTGGACATTAAACCCTGTGCTAGATGACTCAGGAATCATGCGAGTTTCCGGAAGATTAGCCTATGCCACAGGTAGCTTTAATGAGCGGCACCCAATAATCCTCCCCGGAAAGTCTCGATTTTGTTCTCTTCTGTTGGACTTTCTCCATTCGAAACTGCTGCACGCCGACAAACAGCTTATGATCCGAATGGTACAGCAACAGTACTACATTCCACGTTTGAAGCAAAATGTCAAAAAGCTCATCCTCCACTGCAAAACCTGCGCCATCTACAAACAGCAGATGAAAACGCAGATAATGGCACCCTTGCCCCCCGCGAGGTCAACATATTCTCTACCCTTTCATACAACAGGAGTCGACTTTGTTGGACCATTTATGGTAAAAACTTCTCCCCTTCGCCGAGCTTCGTATGCCAAAGCTTACGTTTGTGTGTTCGTCTGTTTTTCCACAAAGGCTGTTCATTTAGAAGTGTGCTCTGATCTCACCACGAATGCCTTCAACGCAGCCTTTGCCCGATTCACTGGCCGCCGTGGTCTACCCCACCATATATACTCTGACAACGGAAAGACGTTCGTCGGCGCACAACGCGGATTACAAAGAGAATTCACCACAATCCTCAAGGAAGTCGCTACAGACGTCGCCGAAAAGTATGCGACTCACGGATTCTCATGGAAATTCATCCCACCATACGCTCCCCACATGGGTGGTCTATGGGAAGCGGCCGTGAAAAGCTGAAAGATACACTTTACGAAAGTAGCAGGAAACCAGAAGTTCTCCTTCGAAGAGCTTACTACCCTCTTATTACGCATAGAGGCGGTCCTCAACTCCCGACCGCTCTCCCCTATGTCCGAAGATCCAATGGACCCCCTAGTCCTAACCCCAGGGCATTTCCTACGTGGCGCGCCGCTCTTATCGTTACCGGAGCCAACTGCAGAGCATCTCACCTTGGTCAACAAATGGCAGAAACTGAAAGTGCTTCACCACCAGTTCAGCATACGATGGAAGAACGAGTACCTCAAGGAGCTGCATAAGCGGTACAAATGGAAATGCCCTCAACGCAATATTCAAGTTGGAGATTTAGTCGTGGTAAAGGAGGATTTACTACCCCCGAACGAATGACGTTTGGGACGGGTAATCACTTTACACCCTGGATCGGATAGGCATGTTCGAGTTGTGGGACTCAAAACCCAAGACGGAATAATAACCCGAAATATTGCCAAACTGTGCGTGCTACCAACTGCCTAGTAGTGCCAACCCTACCTCTGGTACCCTCTGCTTCATGCCCCCAGCAATCTGGAAAGATATCTAAGCTACCCTCACCAACGTATTTTTCTAACCCATTTTTTTTTTTTTTTTTTTGAAAAATACGTATTTTTCTTTTCTTGTCTTTACAGGACCCGCAGACGTACGGAGATGCCGAAATGTCGGCTGTGTGGCCAGCGACACGCGCTAAGGCAGTGCCGGGCGTTCCTCGCGATGAAGCCGGAGGAGCGCTACGAGTGCGCGAGGAACCACCGGTACTGCATCAACTGTCTGGCAGTGTCGCACAGCACCGGGGCATGTGACTCAAAATCAAGCTGCCGCAAATGCTCCCTCGGCCATCACACGCTCCTACACCGAGCTCGACGCACGCCCACCAACCCGCGTCGCACCGACAGCGGACCACAGCGCGCAACAGCCCAACATCGCCAACGGGCAATTCAAAGCCGGTCGGCTAGACAGCGCGACGACCGAATACGACAATTAGTAGCCAAGGCACGGGCGGCCCTGGACAGGGTTGATGCCGCCCTTAACCCATCAATGCGTCGGGCGGGGAGGGGGGGGGGAGCATGTTGAAGACATGATCGAGTTTTCGGACTAAGTCCGCCCCTCCGTCTGGCAACACCCGGCCAGTGCGGCCAAGCGCAGGCAGTACAGCTCAGCTGTGGCTTGCCAACCACCACCGCGCTCACTCTCAATGCCCGTTCGCTACGCATCGATCGCATCGTTTTTTGTTTCATCGCCCGCCCGCCATCGCGCAGTTTTATTTTCTTTTATATAAGTGAAGTCACTTAAACTAAACTTTATATTTTGGTTTCCATTTAAAATAAAAACTGCAGTTGTGAATATATGATATACATATACTCGTGTGCCCCCGTTTAAACACTTGGATTTGTGTGGTGGTGGGCCAAAGTGTTCGATGATCCATATCTCCCTAAGCTCCTTTTCACATCTTAAATACGTCCAATACCTGAGTACTACTCGTGTGTCTGGTGCCCGTGGTATCAAAATTATATACAGCGAAATGAGTCGGTTCAGAAACAATTTTTAATTTTTGCACTCAGTGGCTTTAACTGGGATCATAACCTTCATCTTTCAACATACAAAAATAGGCTGGTACTTCTTAGTTTGCCAACTTTGGAAAACCGAATAATATTACTTGGGGTAATTCTCCTTCACAAGCTCATCATTGGTGAGATAGAATCCTCTTACCTTGTCAGTCAACTAAACTTCGCTGCCACTAGAAGAACATTTAGATACTATGTGCCTTTCCACCTATCAACTTGCCGACAAAATTTTCCCAAAAATAATCCGTTGTGTAATTGATGCTCGCACTATAATAATTTGGATACCTGTATCAGCATGGATTGATAACTCTGACAGCATCGCATCTCAAATATTTCCCAAAAAGTTGTCAAATCGATTTCTAACCTAGTTCTCTAATATAGTTTTCGATTAGAGCTACACTAGAGCACTAATGGTAGATACTGTGTATGCTGGGATGGTAGTAGCGAGCTCCGCCAAACACATTGAAGGACTTGGGTTAAAGTCCCTCGAAAATCAACATCAACAACTTAGAAAAAGGTTGTTTCAATTGGAAAACAAGTTTTTCTAAGCGGAATTGCCCCTGAGCGGTGGATTTGCAGGTTCTACCCATAAATTCAGAAAACGAAAATTAGGAAACACATTTTTTCCGAACACATTTTTCAGAAAGCCAAAATTCAGAATTCAAAATTCAGAAATCAATATTCAGGAGTCAGATTTCAGAATTCAGATTGCAGAAGTCAAAATTAAGAAGTCGAATTTCAGAAGTCAAACCGGACGTTATATCCAATCGAATTACGGAATATGTATAATATCGCCAAATTGGGTGAAGTCCGTACAAATAATTCTATCGAAATGTGGCACAACATCATTTGAAGTGCCTTTGGGACACACGCTAACATATTTAATTTAATAAATAAAATAAAAAACCAACATGAAATAACAGAAACAAAACTGCAGAAATTTTCAGCTAGAGCCGAGCCATATCGAAAACGCAAGATAAAATATAAAGACTTTGTTTTTTTAATATTGTGAATTTATTTGAAAAAGATAAACGCGAATAGATTTAATTAATTACATGATTGCTATTGCACACAATTTAGAATTTTATGTTTTACTACTTTTTCTTTATACATACATAATTGCTTCCAAATAAATGAACGTTTCTGAATTTTGAGAAAAATTTTATGTTTTTTCTGTCGTCTGATTACTTTCTGAATTTTGACTTCTGAATTTTGCCTCCTAAAATTTGACTTCGGATATTTCAATTCTGAAATATGACTTCTGCAATTTGACTTCAGAAATTTTCTGAAATTTGACTTCTGTGTTTTGACCTCTGAATTTTGTCTTTCTGAAAAAAGGGTTCTGACTAATGTTTTCTGAAAAAATGTGTTTCTGAATTTTTGTTTTCTGAATTTATGGGGGGCACCGGTTTTTTGCAAACAACGCTAGTATATTTCTGTCCGCATTATACATGTAGGTTATATCCCTTCAATTCGTTGGAGGAACTAAAAAGAAGCAAAGCGCAAATTGGAAGCGAAGTTTAAGCTTAAATTTCCTTGCAGGCAAAACGCGCCAAGTATTATTTTTAAATAGGGGCACGGCTTTCCAAGTGTTTTCTAAAAATCTCCATCAGTGCGACATCCAACGACACCTATTGCCAATGTAAAATCCTATTTTGGTAAAATGTCGCCTCTTTAAAGGCTCTGGAAAAGTTGTCATATTCATCACGCCCAATTCGTAACCATATTTTCACTTAATCATAGATAAATGTAAATTGGCATCGCTTATTTGTGTCTTAACTTAAAAATGTCATAACTTCATAAAATAGAAAATAAGAATAATTTCAACACGAAAAATACAATCCACAAAATGTAAATAAATTCACCAACGCAAAAATATAGAGAATGGATATGGCGGAAACCCAAAACCTAATTGGTTGGCTATGGTATCGTTATGACTAAGGCGTTATTTAGTGGCTTCAATAACCGATTAGAATGACCTCCATAGAATTCATTGAATCAGCTGTTTTACACGGAGTTTGCCAGGACCTTAAAGTAGTCATTCCGCAATTTTGTTTTCATCTCGTGATCTATTCATACACGATGGAACTTTAAAGTTGTGATCAAAGTTTGGTCTCATTACTTACATTTAAATGCGTCACACTTACATTGCATATTTATTTATTTATTTATTTATTTATTTATTTATTTGTATAAACAATTTGTACAAGTAAGACTAAAGTCTTTTAGGTAGTACATCAATCAGTCTTAAAGATTACAAAGGAAATATGACACATATAAATATAATTCCAAAGAAATAATACAAAGAAAACCATAATAATACTAATAACATTAATATCTTAAAAATAGCATTATACATTTTAAAACAAAAACATTTTCGGTACACAGATTAAGAATCAAAGATCGAACTATCGTTTAGGATAAGTTAAGAGCTGAGGAAAGTTATTACTGCTTGTTTGAAACATCCTGCTTTTCGTATAGCTTTTATCTTACACGGAAGTGAGTTCCATAGACGGATTGAACTGACAAAGAACATTCTGGATGATGATGAGTACCTAAAGTTCGGAACCAAAAGATTCATAGTTCGAGTAGACTGACACAACTTTAGTTTTTTAAATAAGTAAGGTGGATTTTGGGAATACAATAGCTTATGCAAGAAGCAAAGATTTCTCATTTTTAAGAAATTATATACATCGCATCCGAGGATTTGTGTAGAAAATGAAGATATATGATCATACTTCCTTTTAGAAAAAATGAACCGGGCCGCATTGTTTAAGGCCAATTGTAATTTGTTTAGCGATATCGAGTCAAGGTTACCGTATATAAATTCGCTGTAGGAAATATGAGGTACAATAAGAGATTTCACCAGCTTCATCTTGGTGTCTCGCGGCAACAAATAGGCAGTTATGTATAAACTTCGTAGAGACCTATAAATTTTACCAATGACAAGGTTCATATGATCAACGCAAGTCAGAGTGGAGTTGATTTTAAATCCTAAATTGGTAACCACATCGTGAAAGAATATTTTGTCTCCATTAAGCATAATTTCAGGAAGGTTGTTTAAGTCATACGAGGTGTTCGATATTGCTATTGCCTTTGATTTAGTTGCATTAAGAGAAAGTTTATTAAATTGAGCCCACTCTCCTATGCGTGCTAAATCTTCATTCAGCCTGAAAAATAAGTCTTCGGAAAGACCAATTGGACGAGACATGTATATTTGAGTATCATCGGCATAAAGATGAATGGAGGCATTGCGACAACAGGCGACTATGTCATTAATAAAAAGCGTAAAGAGTATTGGACCTAGGATAGATCCTTGCGGAACACCAGATTTTATGGAATTTAAATTTGAGACTTTATCAGCACACTTTACTTGTTGAAACCGGTTATAGAGGTAGCTTTGCACTAACTTTATGGCATATGGGCTGAAGTTAAAACTAGTTTCAAGTTTGTGAATTAGTACTTCAAAATCAACCATGTCAAAAGCTCTTGAGAAATCCAAAAGCACGAGCACGGTAAGTTCATTATTGTCAAAGGCCGGACGTATATCTTCAAGAATCTTAAGCATGGATGTTGCACAACTATGCCCCCTTCTAAATCCCGACTGGGCTTCGGATAGCAAATTATTATTATATATATGGTGAGTTATTTGCATTGCTAATAGCTTCTCAAACACCTTAGATAAGGCAGGTAACAGACTTATTGGTCTAAATTCTTTGTAAGAACACGGAGACCTCGTTTTAGGAACCGGAATAATATTTGCAATTTTCCATTGACTAGGAAACCTACTGGACATAATTGAGAAATTAAAGATATGTGTTAGCGAAGCGGTGGCGTAAGGTAGAATCAGTTTTATAAATCGTATGCTAATACCGTCAATTCCCACGGCATTAGACTTTATAGCAAAAATAGCATCCAGCACATCGCTTTCGGTGACCACTGAAAAATCAAAGGCACTTATATCCAGTCTTCTGTCTACACAGGTTACAGCTATTCTGTCATCGATATCATTCTTATTCACATCATTATTTTTTTCAATATTGTTTGTATTACCACACAAGAAATAAGAGTTCATAACATTTGGGTCGTGGCTGCATTCAATGTTATGCTTTTTACAGACTCCGAAAGATCGAAGATTTTTCCAAAAACCTAATTGGTTGGCTATGGTATCGTTATTAGAAGGAATTGGCTCCCTTCCTTCATATGGCGAACCCCATCCACTAATTTGCATAAATTTTCCCGGTGCTAATCGCTCATCGCAAAGTGGTACTATTTTTATAACCCAATTCTCTTGAAAGGTTCCAATCACTTTAAGCACAGCAATATCCATAAAATCTGTTTCTCGATTATAATCAGGATGAATATTTACTTTCTCCACAAAGCGTTCTTGCTCTACATCTTTGATATTTGTTTCACCAGCTAAAACGGAGAGATCAACCTTAAGTTTATGATCTACGCAATGCGCCCCTGTAACCACCGATTTAGTACTGACTATGGAACCAACGCACTTATAGATCTTTTGATGAAATATAGCCACTGAGTGTGCACTGTTCCCTATATATATACAATTGCCATCTATAATACGATATTCTGCATTCGTATAGCTTAAAATGCAGCTAATCAGGACAAACAGCAAAGCGAAACTATTTCGTAGATTCATTTTATTTAAAATCTTTTCTATCACTTTTTAAGTATAAAATACACCGAGATTAATTATGTGGGTGCTATTTATACCTAATTGAGTCGTGTAAATAAAAAATAAGATTCAAGGAATTTGAAATAACAAAAATATATACAAACTTAAGTTAAAGCTACTCAAGGCCAATCTTGTTATACTCAGCGTGGTTCGCACACAGAGTGTATTAACTTTGGTAACATAACGGGCATAAACGAATCGAGATAAATATAGACTCCCATATATCAAAATGCTGAGGATGAAAACAGGAATTGATTTAGCCATGGACGTCCATCCGTTGGTCCATCTGTCGGTGCATACGATAACTTGAGTAAATATTGAGAATAAAATATTGAAATTTGGTGTGCAGATTCCTTGGCGCTCATCGCCCATCACTATTAAAAATGAGGTAAATCGGAAGGTAACCACGTCCACTTTTTATATATAACATTTTGGAAAACATATAAAACCTGATTATTTAGTAAATAATTCATCTGGAATGTTAAAATTTGATGAGTGGACTGATATTACGACTTTTGATTATATTTTTTTAAATGGGCGTGGCCCCGCCCACTTGTGATAAAATCAATTTTACAAATATTATTAATCATAAATCAAAAATTGTTAAACCTATCGTAACAAAATTCGGCAGAGAGGTTGTCTTTATTATAAGGAATGCTTTGAAGAAAAATTAACGAAATCGGTGTAGGACGACGCCTATTTTTATATAAAAGATTTCTAAGGGGTCGTGGACGAATAACAAAAGCTACATCTTTGAAAAAAGAGCTTTGTATCAACGTGTTTCCAAGTCAAATTATAACAAGAAAAAGGAAAAAAATTTAATTTTTGTAAATGGGCATGGCACCGCCCATTTTATGGCCAAAATGTTTCGGGAGCCATAAAATAAAATTAAAGGATCGTAATAAGATTGGGTTCCTTACAGTAGGAAATATTTCTAGGAAAAATGGACGGGATCGGTTAAAGACTGCACCACTTTTATATAAAATATGTTTGAAAAGGTCGTAGACTAGAATAATTAGGTATATCTTAGCGGGAAATAGTTTTGTATGAAAGCTATTTCACTGCAGGTTTTATTGTAAGAGGAAATTGGAGAATATTTGTTTAGTGGGCGGTGCCACACCCCTATTCCGATCAAGCATTACAAAACAATTCTAGAGCCACACTGAGTATATAATATTCGGTGACACCCAAACTTATACACCCTTACTTGTTGTTTGTTTGTTTTAATTAGCTGAACAAACATATTTTGCACTATCAAAATAACAAATGAATTGACGCATTTGCTATACTTTTTCAAAGCAACATTTCTTTGCAATTGTTTGTTTATTTATACGTGGACGAATCCCAAATAGGGTCCATCGCGGACCGAAATCAAAAGTGGTCAGACTATATTTCTATCACTTGGGATTAAAGCTCAAATACGTGTATGATGTGGAAATCAAATAGTTTATTCTTTCCCCTCATCCTGGACAGAGAAACATGATTTCAAAATAAGGCTTCATCGGGTTTGCAAGTCTTGATGTTTTACTAACAAACTATAACGTCCTTTCTTTATATTGTTGTGCTGTTAAGCTCAGATTTATATTTTTGCTTTTAATAAAATGTTGTCTAGACTTTTATATAGCCTTAAAAAAAACTTTAGAAAACGGAGGTTTTATAAATTGATCCTGCCCTTATCATTATTATTCTCCTAGTAAGCAAATGTCGACATGAAATTAAAAAAGCTTTCAGATGTTAAATAGGTCTGCTTACTAAAATTTTTCCAGATAGTTCGGGTAACATTTTTTTGGTGTCTAACATTTGTCAAATCCATTACCTCTACTCCATTAGTTCATCCATATATTGCCTGTAATTATACTCAGTGGAGCAGAGCTCACAGAGTGTATTAACTTTGATTGGATAATTGGTTGGTTGTACAGGTATAAAGGAATCGAGATAGATATAGACTTCCATATATCAAAATCATCAGTATCGAAAAAAAATTCGATTGAGCCATGTCCGTCCGTCCGTCCGTATGTCCGTTAACACGATAACTTGAGTAAATTTTTAGGTATCTTGATGAAATTTGGTATGTAGGTTCCTGGGCACTCATCTCAGACCGCTATTTAAAATGAACGATACGGACACTTTTTCGATATCGAAAATTTCGAAAAATCGAAAAAGTGTGATAATTCATTACCAAATACCGATTAGGCGATGAAACTTGGTAGGTGAGTTGAACTTATGGCGCAGAATAGAAAACTAGTAAAATTTTGGACAATGGGCGTGGCACCGCCCACTTTTAAAAGAAGGTAATTTAGAAGTTTTGCAAGCTGTAATTTGGCAGTCGTTGAAGGTATCATGATGAAATTTGGCCGGAACGTTACCCTTATTACTATATGTCTGCATAATAAAAATTAGCAAACTCGGAGAACGACCATGCCCACTTTTTAAAAAAATTTTTTTTTTAAGTCAAATTTTAAAAGAAAAGTTAATATCTTTACAGTATATAAGTAAATTATGTCAACATTCAACTCCAGTGATGATATGGTGCATCAAAATACAAAAATAAAAGAAAATTTCAAAATGGGCGTGGCCCCGCCCTTTTTCGTTTAATTTGTCTAGGATACTTTTAATGTCATAAGTCGAACAAAAATTTACCAATCCTTGTGAAATTTGGTAGAGGCTTAGATTCTAGGACGATAACTGTTTATGCTTACTAAACTCAGTTCACGTACTTATCTAAACTCACTTTATATTGGTGTAAAAAATGGCCAAAATCCGACTATGACCACGTCCACTTTTTCGATATCGAAAATTACGAAAAATGAAAAAAATGCCATAATTATATACCAAATACGAAAAAAGGGATAAAACATGCTTGGCGCAAAACATAACTTAAGAAGAAAACTTGGTAAAATGGGTGTGACACCTAAGTAAGAAGAAAAAGTAGAAGAAAAAGAAAAAGTTTTGCAGGGCGAACTCAAAAGCCCTTGGAATCTTGGAAGGAATTCTGTTCGTGGTATTACATATATAAATAAATTAGCGGTACCCGACAGATGATGTTCTGGATCACCCCGGTCCACATTTTGGTCGATATCTCGAAAACGCCTTCACATATACAACTTTAAAATACTCATTAACACCTTTCTTTTGATACCCATATCGTACAAACAAATTCTAGAGTCACCCCTGGTCCACGTTTATGGCGATATCTCGAAAAGGCGTCCAAATATAGATCTAAGGCCCACTCCTTTTTAAAATACTCATTAACACCTTTCATTTGATACCCATATCGTACAAACAAATTCTAGATTCAGGCCCGGTCCACCTTTATAGCGCGTCCATCTATAGAACTATGGCCCACTTCCTCTTAAAATACTCTTTAGTACCTTCCATTTGATACACATGTCATACAAACACATTCCAGGGTTACCCTAGGTTCCTTTTACTACATGGAGATTTTCCTTTATTTTGTCTCGACAGCTCTCAACTGAGTATGTAATGTTCGGTTACACCCGAACTTAACCTTCCTTACTTGTTTTAATTTATACTAGCTTTACCCAGCGTACGTTGCGACGCCCGAGATCGAATGAATGTTGCGTTATTTTTGCTGTTTTGTTTGTTGATAATTTAGTTGTTGTTCTGTAAAATGAATTGAATTATGTACGCATATTTGGTGAAATTTTAGTTTAAACCTTTTTTGTTGTTGTATCTTATCGTAATGCAAGTGGGTACACAATATTTTTGGTTTTTTTTCGTTCGGTGCAAAGATAAACAAATTTTTTGGCGTTCTAAATAGAGCAAGCAACATATAGCTGGCTTAGGGGAAAGCATGGACTCTCTAAATTGTATGCTGCAACAGGAAGCGGTTGTTCTTGTGCTTTGTTGATTGTAATTGCAAAAGCAATGCATACAGGAAACTGTAAGAGCTTGAAATTGAATGCCAAATCTGTACGAATCACTGGGATCCGTGGTATGAGCACATCTGCACCTGTTCTTTTACCGCTGATTGTTGCTTCGATTACATTCGGCATTAATTTCTTAACGCAAAGTCTGGTTCCATTGCACAATTTTGATGGGTCTAAATTCCGAATAAGTATGACTGGTGAGCCAATTTATAAAGCTAATATATGCGCAGGCATTCTAGGTTGTTCTATAGAGTTTAGAAATTCAATTGGATAATTCACAATTTGGTCTTCATCTGTAACTGTGTTGATCGATTTATATTTCTTCACTTCATCAGGAATTTGGTCTTGAATGCGATCAACAAAAAAATTTAATTTTAAAATTCTTAATTCTGAAATATGGAAAACCGTCGTCTTGATCGAAGGAACCTATAGTCAAAATTTCGTGATGATTGAAGTGTGGGGAATACGTTTCCATAGGGAACACACACACAGAATTTGATTTTATAGAAGATGTAGATAGACTGAAGCAAACAAATTGTTTTAAACGGCGGCAGATTACTAAACGTACAAAAGTAATAACAGCCAAACTCAAGAATGCAGTCAAACTTTAGGTGTTAAAATATCCTAAGTTTGTACGGCAGCCATAGTTCTGAAAAATCGCATTTGTAGGGAAGGTGCCACGCCTCTTTTTTCCCAATTCCACATTTTACTGGAGGTGTTAGGACTTAACGTCATATAGATCTTTACCAATTTTCATTATCCTACCATTACTACATCGAAAGATATGCAGTGTCATATATCGTCGCTTGGCGCGCAATACCGCGTATTTGCAAAAAGCAATACCGCGTATTTGATAAAAGCCAAATTGTGTTGGAGGAAGAAAAGACTGATTTTTAACCAAACCGTTGCTACAATCTTGATCTGATCTAACATTTTATTTCATTTTGGGTTGCCTCACTATGTACATACATATAATAATTTACCAAAAAAAAAGCACTCAAACTGCAAAAAAATAACTTTTTGGAAAATACGCGGTATTGCATTGCTTTATTTCAAAGAAAATAGATTCCACAAAAGTTATTTTATTTATTATTAGGAAAGTAAATATACATTATATTTATACCTTTCATGAAAATGAAATGGTATATTAATTTCGTCACGAAACCGAAAATTGTAAGTCCTTAAAGGAAAATAGATAGACCCACCATTAAGTATACCGAAATAATCAGGTTGAAGAGCTGAGTTGATTTAGCCATGTCCGTCTGTCCGTCTGTCCGTCTGTCTGTTTGTATGCAAACTAGTCCCTCAATTTTTGAGATATCTTGATAAAATTTGGTGAGCAGGTGTATTTGGGTGTCCGATTAGACATTTGTCGGAACCGACCGGATCGGACCACTATAGCATATATCCTCCATACAACCGATTTTTCAGAAAAAGAGGATTTTTGTAATATCTTACCCAATTTAACAGATTGAAGCTTCAAACTTCACCATATACTTTCCTATATTGCACATATTGTTGCCTGAAAAAATTTATGAGATCGGTCGTATATATAGTATATATCCCCACAACAGATTGTTCAGATAAGGAACTTTTCGTAATTACTGCCCTATTTTAAGAGCTAGAGGCTTCAAATTTCAACGAATGCTTACGTATATATCATATATTGTTGTCTAAAAAATCATAAAGATCGGTTGTATATATAGTATATATCTCATACAACCGATTGTTCAGATAAGAAACTTTTCGCAATTTCTACGCCATTTTAACAGTTATAAGCTTCAAATTTGACCGATTGCTTACGTATATAGTATATATTGTTGTGTCAAAAAATCATAGAGATCGGTGATATATATAATATATATATGATGGTATATATAGTATATATATATAGTATATATATATTTTTTTTACGATTTCGGCCCAATTTTAACAGCTAGAACCTTCAAATTTCACAAAATGCTTACGTATATAGAATATATTGTTGTCTGAAAAAATCATAGAGATCGGTGGTATATATATTATATACCCCATATAAACTCTAATTTTTGCCCCCTTTTTACGGCTGGAAGCTTCAAAATTCATCAAATTTCATCAAATAGTTACGTTTACGTCATATATTGTTGAAATACGTGATTCGTAGTCATAGTTTTTATACGCAGACCACAAAAAACCTGAAACTTTGCATCCTCACACAAAGTACCTACCTGTTTTTTATTTTATATTTATCTTAAAAATCGCTAAGGTATGTAGATCTGTTCACTATATATTTCTTATCTTATACATCCGATTATTCGGAGATTATGAACGGGATAAGATTATTGTTCAGCCCCATTCATGAAAGGTATGATGTCTTCGGCTGTGCCGTTCTTACTTGTTTTTAAATAAAGTTAAATTAGTGTTAAAATAACTAAGCAATTAAGCGATTATGGCTTATTTATCGTCAAAAGGTTAGTTATCGTAGAAGTTGTGGCAATCAGGTGGTATGACTTTCTTAAGTTGTTGTAAATGTTCAAATTTAGTTTTGGTTATTTTCAAACGTGAGTTGTAGAGCGCAGAGGGTATATATTTTACTAAATTCTTTTTAGATCGCCTGGGTAGTATCTTGTAATCATCGTTAAAATTTCGTTTGAATTGGATTGTTCCGTTAGGCAAGTATTTTAATATACGCAAATTATTATATTAACGATTCAATGAGAAAGAGAGAGCGTTGAAGCCTTCTTCACCCTCTCCTCCACCTTGAGCTTCCATGACAGCTTAATGTCTAGGATGATTCCTAGATACATTGTGCAAGGTTTGTCCTGTAGGGTCACCCCTCCTAACTTAGGCCTGATCTAATTTGCTTTGCACACAGAGTATATTAACTTTGATTGTATAACGGTTGGTTGTACAGATATAAAGGAATTGAGATAGATATAGACTTCCATATATCAAAATCATCAGTGTCGAAAAAAAAATTTGATTTAGCCATGTCCGTCCGTCTGTCCGTCCGTCTGTCTGTTAACACGATAACTTGAGTAAATATTGAGATATCTTCACCAAATTTGTTACAGAAGGTTATCTGGACCCAGAATAGATTGGTATTGAAAATGAGCGAAATCGGATGATAACCACGCCCAATCTTTATATATATAAAAATTGGGAAAACACAAAAAACCTGATTATTTAGTAAATAATACACCTAGAATGTTGAAATTTGACGTGTGGACTGATATTGAGACTTTTGATAAAAGTTTGAAACAATTTTTTTTTTTTTTTCGCCCACTTGTGATAAAATAAATTTTACAAATATTATTAATCATAAACCAAAAATCGGTAAACCTATCGTAACAAAATTCGGCAGAGAGGTTGCCTTTGTTATAAGGAATGCTTTGAAGAAAAATTAACGAAATCGGTTAAGGACCACCCCTTTTTTATACAAAAGATTTTTAAAAGGGTCGTAGACGAAAATAATACGATATATCTTAGCGAAAAAGAGCTTTGTATCAATAGAATTTTACTTTTTAAATTGAATTATAACATTAAATTGGAAAACACTATTACAGCCAATACCCGTGGGCAAGTCCAGACGAAGAATATAAAACATAAAACTATTACTATATACCAATTTATGATCTTGGAAACAGTAAAAGAATGGTATGCTGGATATCTTAAAATGGAAGGCTCCAACACTCCCCTGAAATCCTTTTTTTTTATTATTTTGAAATAGTTTCATATATTTATTTGTTTATTTTTCTTTGTTCAATCCTAACAGAGCAAGGGTATACCTTATAATTGTTAGTCGCTACAGAATATAATTTCAATAATATTAACATTTTTATATAAAAAATCAAAATAACTTAAATTACGTAAACAATAGTTTTGCAATTAATTGAGTAGACTAAAATATATCATCTTTAAAAGAAAAGTAGTTTGAGTAGCTTACGAGCTAAAATATTTCTGTATTTCATGCTTAAATGTGTTCATGTTACCAATCGATACTAAGTTTTGTGGAAGAGAATTCCAAAGTCATACCGCTTGCACAATGAGCTGCCTTTCAGATGTCAAAATCTTGTACCTAGCTGAGATAAGTTTCGAGTTTCTCCAAGATTTCGCTGCAGTTACTCTTTGGTACAGATACTTTGGTTCTTTGGTGTATTATATTTTATGCAGAAACATAAGTATTCGAAACTGAAGAAGCTTATCTAATGGCATGGAATAAATAGAGCCAGCATGATGGGAAACATGATCCCTAGGCTTGATTCCAATTACATATCGTGCAATATTATTAAAGTGTACCTTTAATTTTTGCTTACACACAAAACTACAATTAGCGAAAGTTTCACACCCATATAATAACGACGGCATAAGTTATGTTTTGGCAAGTAAAAGTCGAATTCCGTGAGGGGTATAAAGTTTTAAAGTTAAAAGAATAAAGTTTTCCTACGACGATGTTTATGTGACTAACCCACGTTAATGTCCTATTATATTAAAACTTGCTACTCCAATTAAAACTTGAGAAAAGTTATATGTCTATTTGTTTTCTGGCGATAACAAGAACTTGAGACTTCTTTGGATGGAGCGATAAGTCGTTTGCCAAGGCACATTTATTGATTTGGCATAATATTTTGTTTATTTCCAAGACACAGGCAGCGATATCGTTTAGCCTGCATACTCTATAGACCTGCACATTGTCTGCATACAAGTGAGAGCTCATGTCCGTAATGACAGCCGGCAAGTCATTTATATACATAGAGAAAGAGAGGGGGCCCAGAATTGACCCTTGTGGAACTCCCCTCCCCAATTCTAATGCAGATGATGCCGTTGTCCCATAGTAAATACATTGAGTTTTATTTTCTAAGTAGGAAGCTATTAATTTTGTGGAGGTGGCAGAAAACCCGAACAAATTTGTAAGTTTTGTTGTAAGAATGCCATGGTTAACCGAATCGAAAGCTTTTGAATGGTCATGAAGCGCTAAGAAGATAATCTTATCTTTGTCAATGGCCTCACGAATATTTTCAATCACGTCAATCAAGGCAGTTATGCAGTTATTCGATTTTCGAAAACCGGATTGCAGTTTGTGTAAAAGAGAGTGATTTGAAAGAAATGTGCTTATCTGTTAATATATGTTCAACTCAAATACTTTTGAAAGATATGGTAGAATAGCGGCAACTTTCCAACAGTTAGGAAACACTGAAGTAGTTAGCATTGTGTTATATATGTTATATTCATATTACTTATTTGTTAACGTAAAAACCAGAGCGTTAAGATTAAATTGTGCAAAAGACACAACATTACATTGACACGAATGGCTAGGTTAGGTTGGGATGCGCCCCTTTTAGATAAACCATTCGCTTTTTTATTCCCATCTATAACCTTATGCCCTGGGACCACATATATATGTACCCAGTACCAAAGAAGATTTAACGATGTACGAGCCCTATGCAGACATCAACATAGTCCAGCGAATTAAAACGCAGCGGCTGCTCTGGCTAGGCCATGTTATGCGATTTAAAGATGACGCTCCGGCCAAGAAAGTGATTCTGTCGGAACCCGCCTATGGAAGCAGAGCTAGAGGGCGGACCCCACTACGCTGGAAGGACCAGGTAGAAAACGATATAAACTCCCTTGGTGTGACCAATTGGAGCCGGTTGGCAGAGAGAATAAGCGACTGGCGCGCTTTGTTGGACGGCCATAACCATTTAAACGGGCAAGCGCCAATTAAGTAAGTAAGTAAGATCAACGCCCTAGATTGATAATTACTTAATTTAAAACCGTTTAACTTAAACATTTTTTTATTATGGACTGCGGTCTGGGAGCGAGTATCTTCTGTGGACAGTTTAAGGTGTCTCCGCCGGCCCGTCCCAATTTTTTTGTTTCTTCGAAGCAGAAGTTCTGGGTATAGAGAGGTTGTGTACGCTCATCTCGGTGGACTCGGTAGGAGGACGCTTAATTGAAGCTTAACCATTTAAACGGTTATGGCCGTCCAACAAAGCGTGCCGGCCGCTTCTTCGCTCTGCCAACTTGCGCCAATTGGTCGCACCAAAGTAGTCGAAATCGTGTTCCACCTCATCCTTCCAGTGGGGGCCGCCCGCTTCCATAGGCGGGTTCCGATAGAAACACTTTCTTAACAGGAGCGTCATCTGTGATTCGCATAAAATGGCCTAGCCAGCGTAGCCGCTGCGATTTAATTCTAAGGACTATGTTGATGTTAATGAAATCTTCTTCGGTACTCGCCATCGCCAACGCGTAGAGGCCAAAAATCTTTCGGAGAACTTTTCTCCCGAAAACTCCCAGAGCCGCTTCATCTGATGTTGTCTTGATCCATGCTACTGCACCATATAACAGGACAGGTACGATAAGTGACTTGTAGAGCATAATTTTCGTTTGCCGAGAGAGGACCTTACTTTTCAATTGCCTACCTGTTCCAAATTAGCATTTATTGGCAAGAGTGATTCTTTGCAGGAATTCAGAGCTGATGTTGATGTTAGTGTTAATGCTGGTACCCAGATAAACGAAGTCTTTTACTATTTCGAAATTATGGCTGCCAACATCAGCGTGGTTGCCAAGGCGCATGTGAGCTTTGTTCGATGACAGAAGGTTCGTTTTGTCCTCATTCACTTCCAAAACCATCTTTACCACTCCTTTTTCCAGTTTGAATTAAGCAGAACTAACACCGCTGTCATCAGCATACGCCAGCAATACGACCTACTGCATAGGTCAAAAAAGAAATGTGTAGGATCTCCATCACAATCACGGGACACTGGCCGCTTGGTATGCATGCTGAGAGGCAGCATTTGCTGATTTCCAATAAATTTAAATATTATAAAATAGATACAAACTTTAATATACTGAATTTAATTTAAGAATTGAGTGATCATGACCTTTGGGTTGTTGTTGTTGTTGTAGCAGTGCTTCGCCCCATCCAATAGGTGCTACCGATCACAAATTGTCATCAGTATCCTCTAACGGGAGTCCAAGGAAACTTGCTGTTGCAACAGCGGTGGATCATAATCAGAGTGGTGTTAGAGGCGTTGGTTCCACATTACAATTAAAGAGATGGTTGGTGTTATGTGGGGACACGTTGCAAGCGGGGCATATATTTTGTATGTCGGGGTTGATTCTGGGTAAGTAAGAGTTTAACCTGTTATAGTATCCAGATCGAAGTTGAGCTAGAGTGACTCGTGTTTCCCTGGGGAGTGTGCGTTCCTCTTCCGCAAGTTTTGGGTACTGTTATTTGAGTACTGGATTCACCGAGCAATTCCCTTCATAAAGATCCAGCGCCTGTTTGCGGTGTTCACTGAGGACCTGCTTGTGTTTTTTGTCTTCATACGGCTGAGTTCTCAGGTGCCGTTTTTCCTCATAATGCTTACGGAGATGACTCCTTAAGCCCCTGGGCGGTATTGGATCATCACTCAGATGTCTGTTGGGATGCCCAGGTTTCTGGGTATTCAACAGGAAGTGTTTGGTTAACATTTTATTTCTGGGGACATAAGAAGACAGCACGTGGCGGTTCTGAGAGCAGTATTTTGGCAGACCTGTAGCTTCTTCCAGTGAGTCGTTTTTAGGCTTGGTGACCATATAGGGGACGCGTAGCATGCATTCGGCTGGCCAATTGCTTCGTAAGTGATAATGAGCGTTTCTTTATCTTTTCCCGATGTACTGCCGGCAAGATATTTGAGGACTTTATTACGACCCTGGATCTTTGGTACAATTGCGGCTTCATAATCATAACAATGTCGATCCTGATCAAACGTCACACCCAAGATTTTGGGGTGTAAGACAGTAGGTAGCATAGTACCATTGACGTGGATGTTCAAAATGGTCGACATTTGGGACGTCCATGTTGTAAATAAGGTCGCCGATGATTTATTCGGTAATAATGTCAGGTTTCGCGAGGTGAAGAAACTGGAGAGATCAAGGAGGGAGCCGTTGCAAAGCTCATCGATTTGTGGGCCTGTGGCCATTATTGTGCAGTCATCGGCGTAGGAAACGATAGTAACTCCTTCTGGTGGCGAAGGTAGCTCTGATATGTAGAATTTAAACAAAAGTGGGGATAGGAAACCACCTGTTTTTTGGTTTTGAAGTTGCGTTTCTAAATTGCACCGATGCCTGCCGGCCACACAAATAATTTGCGGTTCATCTTTTAAGACTTGGGGGAAGGGTTGACCCTTCCACGTTTCGCAGTAACGTGCCACGGTTGACCGTATCAAAAGGTTTCGATAGGTCTAGCGCAACGAGTACTGTTCTATGGTGGGGGTTTTTGTGATATGATTTAGCGCGGTGGTTGTGGTATGAAGTTTTCTAAAGCCATGCTGATGACAGGCTAGTTGCAAATTTGCTTTGAAATAGGGGAGAAAAATGACTTCAAGTGTCTTGGCTACTGGCGATAGGAGAGATATCGGCCATTTTCCATTTTTCGGGAATGACAAAGGTGGAAAGAGACAGGTTGAAGACATGTGCTAATATTTTGAACCCTCTTTCCCTAGGCTTCTAAGCATCGGCATGGCTATCAGTCTGGGCCCAATGCTTTGGATGATTTAGCATGACCTATGGCATCCTCAACCTCTTTGGCGGTGATGGTAATTCGAGACGAGCTGAATTTATGTTTATCAGCGTGTCTGTTGGCCCTCCGTCTAACTTTGTCGACCGTAGAATGCATTATATATTGTCGACAAAAAGCGCTCGCGCATTTTATCGCATCCTACAGCACTTTATCGCCAAGGGCGATGGAAATTTTGTCATTGTGTTTAGACGGATTCGATAGGGACTTTACGGTGGACCAAAGCTTACCTACACCGGCAGAGAGGTTACAACCGCTTAGGTGCTCCTCCCATTTCGCCCGCTTGTGTTCATCCACAAGCAATCTGATGCGTTGGTTTATATCGCTTATTTGGGGGTCGTCGGGATCGAGCTGTCTCATAAGGTCACGTGAGGTCGAGTTTCGGGAATTCTACCGGCGGGAATAAAGCGAGCCGAGGTGGATTCAATGACTTGCGGAAAGCGCGCTCCCCTTGGCGAGCATCAGTCGGGATTGGGAGGGCAGGAAAGCGGTTGTATGTAAGAGATTTTATTCATCCCACTTTCCTTTTTTAAAATTTATGAAAGTGCGTTTTTCTGTGACGATGAAGTCGGCGGTACGCTCCAGCGAAATAAGTATTGGCAGGTGGTTGGATGCCATTGTTGCCATCATTGTGCAGAACGTCGTTTCTTCTATTTGATCCGCCAACATCTCACCCCTGCTGTCCGCCTGCAAGTTTGAGTGCCATAGGTCGGGATGGGCATTGAATCGCCTAAGATAATGCGATTACCGTCAGTGAGTAAGACGCTGATATTAGGGCGGTACCCACTGTGAAGCAGGTGGCAGGAGGGATGTAGTTGATGATGTCTAGGTTTACATCGCCTGGCCGGACAGATAAGCCTTGACATTCTAAGACATTGTCCCTGCGGCCAATGTCGGGATCAAATATATGATAGTGCACAGAGTGGTGTATGATAAACGCGAGAACGCCTCCATTTCCGCTCTCGCGATCTTTTCTGTGGGCATTATACCCAGAACAGGTCTGCAGAGAAAATCTTGCTGTGAGTTTAGTCTCTTGAATCGCAGCAATGTGGATGTTGTGCCGCTTCGTGAAATCGACTATCTCCGTGATCTTCCCAGTTAATCCATTACACTTTAACTGCAGAATTCTGAAGTGCAGCAGGGGAGACGTCGTCACTCTGGGAGTAAGTGACGGGTGACTACGCCTGAGTTATGAAAGGCTATTGCTGTTGTAGCCCTCGGATTGGACGTCCCTGGGTAAGCAAAGGGGTACCCGGTGTATTTGGGTTTGCGGCCTGGCAACATAGCGCAATGAAGCCCATCGGGGTGTTATCGTCGCGGAGACCAGAACATCTAGGAAAGTGGCACCGTCCAAGGCAGGAGCTGCATTAGGCGGATGATGCAAACATATATATTCTGTGCTGGCAAACGGTGCAAAAGGCGGTAGGGACTAAGAATCTGTTTCCCTGACCTACACGATTGCTGCCGGAAAAGAGGGGAAAAGACCTGGGCGGGGTTGATGCTCGGCATTGCTACCCACTCTACTAGGGAGATTGTAGTTATGAGTGGGAGCGGCCGTAGTCATTCCGCAATTTTGTTTTCATCTCATGATCTATTCTACACGAGGGAACTTTAAAGTTCTGATCAAAGTTTGGTCTCAAAACTTCATTCATCTACATGCGTCGCACTTTCATTTCATACAATAAAATATATTTATTTACTCATAATTATAACAATTTATTAGTACATGATGCAAGGGAAAAATATCAATAGCATTCGACTGCTGAGCAGAATATCGCCATATTTCAACTATTGATTCGCAAACGCTCCAAAATGTTTCGAAATTCGGCGCTCAGTCCAGTTACCGTGATATTCTAATCAACTGTCAACTTATAATAACACCCTTCAGTTACATCTTCGATATTATAAAGCCTCGAACTCTTGAATTTGTTACATCTATATATATATTCGGAGAACTGTCCAAGATACGTTGTGCCACAGCACAAATTTTTCCTTTAAAAACGCCTCCTGCTCCAATATCTCCCGAACATGTATCTCCAGTAATGCCTTTAGCAGTCAAGGTTGCTTCTTCTTCATTCCTATTTTCTATTATTTTCACGAGCGCAGTTTTCAGTCTAGGAGAATGAGGTGCATTGTTTACACGAAACGAACCCCACCCACTAATTTGGATAAGTTCTCCCGGTTCTAATTGCTCATCGAAAAGTGGTATTATTTTTACTGTCTCATTCTATTTAAATGGTAAAAACACTTTAACCACAGCAATATTCATAAAATTAGCTTCTTCATCATAATTAGGATGAACATGTATTTCCTTCACACAGTCTGGTTCCGCTACATCTTCGAATATGTGGGTTACACCAGCTATAACGAGGAGATCAATCTTATTTTTACCATTTACGTAACGCGCAACTGTAACCACCGATTTCGGACTGACTATGGAACCAACACATCTATAGACGTTATTATGAAGTATTGCAACTGTGTGTGGGCTTTTCATTATATCTTTCTTTTGGCCACCTAAAATGCGATATTGCGCATTCGTATAGTTTAAAATGCAGTCAAGCAAGACAAAAAGCAGCGCCAAATTATTTCGTTGATTCATTTTATTTTAAATTTAAAACCTTTTCAATCACTTTTAGAGTATAAACTAGACCTAGATCCATTTTGCGGGCACTATTTGTACCCAATTGAGTTGCGTAAATAAAAACTAAGATTCCGGGAATTTTAAATAACAAAAATACATCTAAATTTAAGTTAAAGCTACTCAAGGCCAATCTTGTTATACTCCACGTTCTTTTCACACAGAGTGTATTAATTTCGGTAACATAACGAGAATAAACGAATCGAGATAAATATAGACTTCCAGATAACAAAATGCTGAGGATGAAAAAAGGCATTGATTTAGCCGTGTCCGTCCATATGTCGGTGCACACGATAGCTTGAGTAAATATTGAGACTAAAATATTGAAATTTGGTGTATTAATTCCTTGGCGCTCATCTCCCATCAATATTAAAAATGAGGGAACTCGGAAGGTAACCACGCCCACTTTTTACATATATAACATTTTGTAAAAAACTTAAAACATGCTTATTTAGTAAATAATTCATCTAGAATGTAAAAATTTGATGTGCGGACTGATATTACGACTCTTGATTTTTTTCGAAATTAGGCGTGGCACCGCCCACTTGTGATAAAATCAATTTTACAAATATTACTAATCACAAAACCAAAACCGTGGCGTGGCTTCGCCCTTTTTATGACCAACAATTTTCTATGTTTCGGGAGCCACAACTCGAAGAAAAATTAAAGGATCGTAATAAGATTGAATAAACATATTTTCCTTATAGCAGGACATATTTCTAGAAGAAATGGGCGGGATTGGCTAAAAACCATGCTCACTTTTATATAAAAGATGTTTAAAAGGGTCGTAGACTAGAATAATCCCCCAGCGTGTTAGGGGGTCAGAATATATCCGCCGTAGGTATGCCTGCCGTCTAAAATACCAGATTCAAGGGGCTGTGTAGCGCAGCCCTTCAGATTGCCAGCGCAATATATAGCTTCTCCAAACCCAATCCGAATCCTGTTTCACTAACAGACGAGGCTCTGGTGACCCCAAGCTCCTCATGGAACTTGGGGGTGTGGAGGGAGGAATGGCCTGAAGGTTTATTGTGGCCATATAAATCGTTCCCGAGATGGTCGGGCTAGAACCTTAATGGTGCTGTGTTACCGGAGCGTACCTAATCTGTATCCCGCAAAGGACCATCTCATCGATAAAACTCCCCAAAGGCTTTGGGGAGTAACCTTATCGCTAAAACAACAACAACAACAACAACTAGAATAATAAGCTATATCTTATCGAAAAGTAGTTTTGCATCAATGTTATTTCACTGCAAGTTTTATTGTAAGAGGAAATTAGGGACATTTTTTGTTTTTATGGGCGGTGCTACGCCCCTATTCCGATCAAGCATTACAAAACATTTCTAGAGCCACGATGAGCATACAATATTAGGCTACACTCAAACTTAGATACCAGTACTTGTTGTTTGTTTGTTTTAATTAGCTGTACAAACATATTTTGCTCTATCAAAATAACAAATCAAATGACGCATTTTGCTATTCTTTTTCAAAACAACATTTCTTTGCCACTGTTTGTTTATTTATATGTGGGCAAATCCAAAATAAGTTCCATCACGAACCGAAAATCAAAACTGCTCAGACTTTTTTTCTATCACTTGGGACTGAAGGTCAAATGCTTGTGTGATGTGGAAATCAAATAGTTTATTCATTCTCCTCATCCTGGAGAGAGAAACATGATTTGAAAGAAAGACTTCATCAGGTTTGCAAATTTGGTTGTTTTACTAACAAACTATAACGTCCTTTCTTTATATTGTTGCGCTGTTAAACACAGATCTATATTTTTGCTTTTAATAAAATTTTGTCTAGACTCTTATTTAGTATTAAAAAACTTTAGACAACAGAAGTTTTATAAATTAAGCCTGCTCTTATCCTTATTACTTTCCTAGTAAGCAAACGTGGACTTGAAATTAAAAAGGCTTTCAGATGTTAAATAGGTCTGCTTAGTCAAATTTTTCCGGAAAGTTGGACTAACATTTTTTTTATTTTAACATTTGTCAAATCCATTACCCCTCTTCCATTAGTCCATCCATATATTGGCCTGTAATTTTATTTCTGTTTAGCCAACGGACAAAACTTATATGTTGTCAGAAATAGGGCATTTTGCGCTTCCAGCAGTTAATTAATTATTGGAAATGTTTGAGAAATCTTACCTAAAAATGTATCGAAGAATAAACAGAGGGAAAGTTATATACCAGTATAGGTCTCCGCTTATGAAAAGGGGGTTTTGGGTCCTTTAGTTTACTCTACTAGACCTAAAACTTGATGTCTCGCAAAGACTATATTTTCAGTGTCATATAGTGTAGTTCATTGAAAAAAATGGTCACTTCCGTAGGCGTACTTAAGCTTATATCCAGCGTTTTAAAAAGATATTTCTCTTATCTAAGGAATGCAAAACCTTCCCTGAGCGTCTTTTAGTTTTGCATACTTTCAGAAGCATTAAAAAATTACTCATATTTCTTGTCGCGTCGGAACCTCATCATATTTGGTCATATATGTGTACTTACATTTTTGAGCTACCCACAATTTTTGCTTCAAATATTGTAATATCCGCTCAGTCCGCTGCTCATATTCTCTTTTATGCAGGTTGTAATGCGTGCGAATGTCGCGTCCATTACCAAGGAATTGCCCATATGTATTTGCAAAGTATATTATTAAGTTGACATGTGTAGAATGAATGTATATTTAAAGAAAAGTACAATGTACTTAATTAGTTTTATCTGTTTCGAGACGTGTAAATCAAAAATACGATTTCCGGGATTTGAAATATACTCAACGTGCTGTGCACACATAGTGTATTAACTTAGGTAGCTTGAAGGAATCGAGATAAATATAGACATCCATATATCAAAATGCTGGGGATGAAAAAAGGAATTGATTAAGCCATGTCCGTTCGTCCGTCCGCCCATCTGCCGGTGCACACGATAACTTGAGTAAATATTGAGAATAAAATATTGCAATTTGGTATTTGGGTTCCTGGGCGCTCACCTCCCATTGCTATTAAAAATTAGGGAAATAGGAAGGTAACCACGCCCACTTTTTACATATATAACATTTTGGAAAACGCATAAAACCTGAATATTTAGTAAATAATTCATCTGGAAAGTTGAATTTGATGAGTGGACTGATATTACGACTTATGATTTTTTTTTAAATGGGCGTGGCACTGCTCACTTGTGATAAAATCAATTTTACAAATATTAATCATAAATGAAAAACCGTTAAATCTATCATAACAAATTCGACAGAGAGGTTGCCTTTACTATAAGGAATGCTTTGATGAAAAATTAACGAAATCGTTGAAGGACCACGCCCATTTTTATATAAAAGATTTCTAAAAGGTTCGTGGACGAATAAAGTAAGTTACATCTTTGCAAAAAAGGACTTTATATAAATGTTGTTTCATTTTCCAAGTCAAATTATAACAAGAAAAAGGAAAAAAATAAATTTTTGAAAATGGGCGTGGCACCGCCTTTTTATGACCAAACAATTTTCTGTGTTACGGGAGCCATAATTCGAAGAAAAATTAAAGAATCATATTAAGATTAGGTTCATATATTTTCCTTATACATACCAGGAAATATTTCTAGGAAAAATGGACGGGATCGGTTAAAAACCACGCTCACTTTAATATAAAAGATGTTTAAAAGGGTCGTAACTTGAATAATAAGCTATATCTTAGCGAAAAATAGTTTTGTGTCAATGTTATTTCACTTCAAGTGTTATTGTAAGAGGACATTAGGATACATTTAGTAGGCGGTGCCATGCCACTATTCCGATCAAGCTATACAAAACATATCTAGAGCCACGCTGGGTATATAATATTCGGCTACAACCAAACTTAGACACCCGTACTTGTTGTCTGTTTGTTTTAATTAGCTGAAAAAACATATTTTGCTCTACCAAAATAACAAATCAAACATATTTTTTTATATGCTAGCGAAATGAAATGACGCATTTTGCTATACTTTTTCAAAACAATATTTCTTTGCAACTGTTTGTTTATTTATATGTGGGCAAATCCAAAATAAGGTCCATCACGAACCGAAAATCAAAAGAAGTCAGACTTTATTTCTATCACTTAGGATCAAAGCCCAAATATGCGTATGATGCGGAAATCAAATAGTTTATCCTTTCCCCTCATCCTGGACAGAGAAACATAATTTCAAAGAAAGGCTTCATAGGGTTTGCAAATTTAGATATTTTACTAACAAACTATAACGTTCTTTCTTTGTTGCGCTGTTAAACACAGATCTATAATTTTGCTTTCAATAAAATTTTGTCTAGACTTTTATTTTGGATTAAAAAACTTTAGAAAACGGAGGTTTTATAAATTGATCCTGCCCTTATCCTTATTATTTTCCTAGTAAGCAAACGTCGACATGAAACTAAAAAAGCTCTGACATGCTAAATAGGTCTGTTTAACTAAAATTGCTCCGCACATTTCGGGTAACATTTTTTTTTGGTGCCTAAAATTTGTCAAATCCATTACCCCTCTTCCATTAGTCCATCCATATATTAGCCTGTAATTTTATTTCTGTTTAGCCAACGAACAAAACTTACATATATGTTGTAAGAAAGAGGGCATTTTGTGCTTCCAGCAGTTAATTAATTATTGGAGATGTTAGAGAAATCTTACCTAAAAATTTATCGAAGAATAAACAGTGGGAAATTTATATACCAGTACACGTCTCTGCTAATGAAAAGGGGTTTTGGGTCCTTTATTATACTCTACTAGACCTAAAACTTGATATATCGCAAAGAATATATTTTCTGTGTCATATAGTGCTGTTCATTGAGTAAATGGGCGCGTCCGTAACCATACTTAAGCTTTTATCCAGCGTTTTAGCTGGCATTGGGTCTTTTTTTCACCTTCTGTCTCTCATTTAAGGAATGTAAAGTCTTCCCTTAGCTGCTTTAAGTTTTGCATACTTTCACAAGCATTAAAAAATTACTCCTGTTTCTTGTCTCGTGCGAACCTCATCATTTATGGTCATATATATGTACTTACATTTTTGAGTTACCCACAATTGTTACCTCAAATATCGTAATATCCGCTCAGTCCGCTTCGTCCGCTTCTCATATTCTCTTTTATGCAGGCTGTAATGCATGCGAATGTCGCGTCCATTATCAAGGAATTGCCCATATGTATTTACAAAGTGTATTATTAAGTTGACACGTGTACAATGAATGTATTTTTATTGAAAAGTACAATGGGTACACTTCATTAGTTTTATCTGTTTCCAGATGTGTAAACCTTTATATATGAAAATCACGTGTCACTATGTTTGTCCGCGATGGACTCCTAAACTACTGAACCGATTTTGAATTTGTTTTGCGCCCCGTGTGGTTTGATTTAACTTGAAATATAGGATAGGTTGTATCTCAGTTTATATTCGCAGTATTATTTTATTGCAATTTTTTTTTAATGTTTATACGTAATAATAAAATGTTACGTATACGCAGTGGCATTCATATTTTCAGGTGGTGCGGATATACTTTCGTGTAATTACTTGGTGTTTAATTAAACAACCTGCTTATCAATAAAATTTATTATAGCGATTTAGAAGTACTAAGACATTTTTTTTTTAATTCAGGAGAGTCTTTAGTTGTTCCATGTGCAATTTTTAAGCCGAATTTCAAAAGCAATGAATATCTGCATTTCGTTTTAATATTATAGCGAAGTGTGAAAAATAAAAATCTATATACATATATATAAAAGGAAAGGCTAAAATGTGTGTTAGTTGGTCGCCGGTGTTTGAAGAGATGCGTCAGTCGATTTTGTCACAAACGTGGACCAGGGTACCCCTATAATGTGTTTATAGAATATGGATTAAAATGAAAGCTGTTGATGAGAGCTGTAAAGTAATTTTAATTGTGATATTCGATTTAGTCGCATCAACTTGGCAAAACTGATAAATATGCATGCGAAGCCGAAATAGAGACATGAATCAATAATACCCTCATACCTATTTACATACGACCTATTCGATTTGCCTGAAATTTGGTATATAAATTTGCCTATATTAGTATTTACGATGCTTTTTTGCGGGAAGTAGACCAGAGACGGACTGGGACTGGGATTAGGACTAGAACTGGGACTGAGACAGAGACTGAGACTCGGAGTAAGACTGTGACTGAGACTCGGAATGGGACTGGAACAAAATACGTACCACCCTCTGGGACTGGCAATAAGATATGAAAAAGAATGAGAAAAACTTGAGAGACGAAAAAAGAGAGAAGGAGAAGGAGACTGAGAAAGAGATACAATGAGACGAAGATGGAGATATATGAAGCAAAAAATACGGAAAGAGGAGTGAATACAAAGATTGGGAAAAAGTGTATAGTGGCGAGGGCAGAGTTAGACGGAAAAAGCTTATTAAAATGTATGCAGATAGGCCAAATTTAGGGCAGAACAACGTCTGCCGGGTCTGCTAGCTTTTATATAAAAGACTTTTAAAAGGGACGTAGACAAATAAAATAATATCTTTGCAAAAAAGAGCTTTATATCAATGGTGTTTCATTTTCTAAGAGAAATAACAAGAAAAAGGAAAAAAATTTAATTTTTGAAAATGGGCATGACACCGCCGCTTTTATGAACAAACAATTTTATATGATTCGGGAGCCATAACTCGAAGAAAAATTAATGGATCATATTAAGATCAGGTGCATATATTTTCCTTATACATAAGAGGGAATATTTCTATGAAAAATTGATGGGATTGGTTAAAAATCACGCCTATTTTAATACAACAGATGATTGAAAGGGTCGTAACTAGAATAATAAGCTACAACTTAGCAAAAAATAGTTTTGAATCAATGATATCTCACTTATCAAGTTTTATTGTAAGAGGAAATGGGACATATTTTTTTTTTTAACGGGCGGTGCCACGTGTTATGTAGAAAAGTAATTTATCTGAAATGAAATGTATAATTGAAGCTCACGCTGAGTATATAATGTTCAGTTACACCCGAACTTAGACACCTTTACTTGTTCTTTTTTACCAATATATTTCGTTTACTCAAGGGTAACCGTTTTCAGGGCGACTGTTAACAAAAATTAGACAATATATCAAAACCCAATTAATTAACAAATAATAATAAATATTCTTAACATATGTTTATTTACACGTCTGCACCGTGTTATGTGGAGTTTCGTTCTGTCTGTTTGTCAGTAAATGTTTGTACAAATTAGCGCAATTTCCTGTGTCCGTTTTGTAGTTTAGTCTGATGTTAGTTGGTGTGTTTATAATGTGTTCAAGAGTAAATCTCTTCGCATATTGTTGTTCCTGTGAAATAATTTCGTCTGGGTTGTATTTCGGCGTGAATGTAAGTAGTATTCTAATAACAGAGTGATGTGAATTAATTAATGTGTTAATGTTTGTTTTGGTTTATGTTATATTTTATGATAAATATACAATCTCTCTGATAAAGATGAAAAAATTTCATCGAAACACGTAGGAGGAAAAAGGAAACCTTGTTTGTATTTTTCTTTATTTTATCGGCCGAAAAGCTCCAAATAACTACAAAAATATATCATATTTAAAAGAAAGGTAGTTTGAGTAGCTTACGAGCTAAAATATTTCTGTAGTTCACGCTTAAATGTGTTCATGTTACCAATCGATACTAAGTTTTGTGGAAGTGAATTCCAAAGTCGTACCGCTTGCACAATGAGCTGCCTTTCAGATGTCGTTGTCTTGTACCTAGCTGAGATAAGTTTCGTGTTTCTCCAAGATTTCGCTGCAGTTACTCTTTGGTACAGATACTTTGGTTCTTTGGTGTAGTATAATTTATGCAGAAGCATAAGTATTCGAAACTGGAGAAGCTTATCTAATGGCATGGAATAAATAGAGTCAGCATGATGGAAAACATGATCCCTAGGCTTGATTCCGATTACATATCGTGCAATATTATTAAAGAGTACCTTTAGCTTTTGCTTACACGAAAAACTACAATTAGCGAAGTTTCACACACATACAACAACGGTGGCATAAGTTATGTTTTGGCAAGTAAAAGCCGAATTCCGTGAGGAGTAAAGTGTTGTGAAGACCAAAAGGCGGGAATCATGCTATAAAGTTTTCCTACGACTATGTTTATGTGACTATCCCACGTAAGTGTCCTATTATATTAAAACTTACGCCTCCAATTAAAACTTGAGGAAAGGTTGATATGTCCATTTATTTTCTAGCGATAACAAGAACTTGAGACTTCTTTGGATGGAGCGATAAGTCGTTTGCCAAGGCACATTTATTGATTTGGCATAATGTTTTGTTTATTTCCAAGACACAGGCAGCGATATCATTGAGTCTGCACGATCTATAGACCTGCACATTGTCTGCATACAAGTGAGAGCTCATGTCCGTAATGACAGCTGGTAAGTCATTTATATACATAGAGAAAAGGAGAGGGCCCAGGATTGACCACTGTGGAACTCCCTTCCCAATTCTAATGCAGGTGACGCCGTCGTCCCATTGAGTACACTTTGCGATCAATTTTCTAAGTAGGAAGCTGTTAATTTTATGGAGGTTTCAGAAAACCCGAACAACTTTGTAAGTTTTGTTGTAAGAGTGCAATGGTTAAGCGAATCGAAGGCTTTCTAATGGTCAAGAAGCGCTAAGAAGATGATCTCATCTTCTTAAATGGCCTCACGAATATTTCCAATCACGTTGTTGTTGTTGTTGTTGTTGTAGCAATGCTCGCGACCTATCACAAATTGTCATCAATATCCTCTAACGGGAGTCCAAGGAAACTTGCCGTTTCATCAGGGGTGGACCATAAGGAAAGGGGTGTTAGAGGCGTTGGTTCCACATTACAATTAAAGAGATGGTTGGTGTCATGTGGGGACACATTGCAAGCAGGGCATACATTTTGTATGTCGGGGTTGATTCTGGATAGGTAAGAGTTTAACCTGTTACAGTATCCAGAACGAAGTTGAGCAAGAATGACACGCGTTTCCCTGGGGAGTATGCGTTCCTCTTCTGCGAGTTCTGGATATTTTTCTTCAAGTACTGGATTCACCGGGCAATTCCCGACATAAAGGTCCGAGGCCTGTCTATGGAGTTCACCAAGGACCTGCTTGTGTTTTTCCGCTTCATACGGCTGGGTTCTCAGGTGCCGTATTTCCTCAAAATGCTTACGGAGATGACTCCTTAGGCCCCTAGGCGGTGCTGGTTCGTCAATCAGATATCTGTTGGGATGCCCAGGTTTCTGGGTATTCAACAGAAACTGTTTGGTCAGCATCTCATTTCTCTCCCTGATGGGGAGTATTCTCGATTCATTATGCAGATGGTGTTCTGGGGACATAAGAAGACAGCCCGTGGCGATTCTGAGAGCAGTATTTTGGCAGGCCTGTAGTTTCTTCCAGTGGGTGGTTTTTAGGCTTGGCGACCATATGGGTGACGCGTAGCACGTAATCGGCTGGCTAATTGCTTTGTATGTGGTCAAGAGCGTTTCTTTATCTTTTCCCCAAGTACTGCCAGCAAGGGATTTGAGGATTTTATTACGGCTCTGAATTCTTGGAACAATTGCGGTTGCGTGCGCACCAAAATGTAGATCCTGGTCAAACGTCACACCCAAGATTTTGGGGTGTAGGACAGTCGGTAGCGTAGTGCCATCGACGTGGATGTTCAATATGGTCGACATTTGGGGCGTCCATGTTGTAAATAAGGTCGCGGAAGATTTAGTCGGTGACAATGCCAGGTTTCGCGAGGCGAAAAAACTGGAGAGATCAGGAAGATAGCCGTTTATTTTATTGCATAGCTCATCGATCTCTGGGCCTGGGCCTGTGGCCATTATTGTGCAGTCATCAGCGTAGGAAACGATTGTGACTCTTTCCGGTGGTGAAGGTAGCTTAGATATGTAGAAATTAAACAAAAGCGGGGATAGGACACCACCCTGTGGCACCCCTTGTTTAATTCTCCTTTGTTTTGATGTTTCGTTTCTGAATTGCACCGATGCCTGCCGACCACCCAGATAATTTGCGGTCCACCTTTTAAGACATGGGGGAAGGGTAGACCCTTCCAGGTCTTGCAGTAATGAGCCATGGTTGACCGTATCAAAAGCTTTTGTTAGGTCTAACGCTACGAGTACTGTTCTATGGTGGGGATATTGATTCAGACCGCAATTTATCTGGGTGCTAATGACATTTAGCGCGGAGGTAGTGCTATGGAGTTTTCTGAAGCCATGCTGATGAGGGGCTAGCTGCAAATGTGCTTGGAAATAAGGGAGCAAAATGGCTTCAAGCGTCTTTGCCACTGGCGATAGGAGAGATATCGGACGATATGACTCACCTACGTTAGCTGGTTTCCCAGGTTTCAGTAGCGGGACCACCTTGGCCATTTTCCATTTCTCGGGTATGACAAAGGTGGAAAGAGACAGGTTGAAGACATGCGCTAAATATTTGAAACCCTCTTTCCCTAGGTTTTTAAGCATCGGCATGGCTATGCCGTCTGGGCCCACTGCTTTGGATGGTTTAGCTCGACCAATGGCGTCCTCAACCTCTTTAGCGGTGATGGTAATTGGTGACGCGCTGAGTTTGTGTTTATGTGCGTGTCTATTGGCTCTCCGTTTATCTTTGTCGACCGTAGGATGCATTATATATTATCGGCAGAAAGCGCTCGCGCATTTTTTCGCATCCGACAGCACCTTATCGCCAAAGGCGATGGAAACTTTGTCTTTGTGCTTAGTCGGATTGGATAGGGACTTTACGGTGGACCAAAGTTTACCTACACCGGTAGAGAGGTTACAACCTCTTAGGTGCTCTTCCCATTTCGCCCGCTTGTGTTCGTCCACAAGCAATCTGATGCGTTGGTTTATATCCCTTATTTGGGGGTCGCCTGGATCAAGCTGTCTTATAAGGTCGCGTTCCTTCGCTAAGCTCGCGGCCTCCGCCGGGAAGTGGGGCCGGATTTCGGGAATTCTCCCGGCGGGAATGAAATGTGCCGAGGCGGATTCAATGACCTTACGGAAGGCACGCTCACCTTGGCGGGCATCAGTCGGGATAGGGAGGGCAGCAAAGCTGCTGTCTGTTGCGGATTTATATTCTTCCCACTTTCCTTTTTTGAAGTTTATGAAAGTGCGCTTTTCGGTGACGATGAAGTCGGCGGTACGCTCGAACGAAATAAGTATGGGCAGGTGGTCGGATGCCAATGTTACCATCGGCTGCCAGTTGACGCAGTTTACGAGTTCTGCGCTAACGATTGAGATATCTGGCGAGTTATGACAGCTTCCTACCATACGTGTGGGGGCGTCTCCGTTTATTGTGCAGAACGTCGTTTCGTTTATTTGATCCGCCAACATCTCACCCCTACTGTCCGCCCGCAAGTTTGAATGCCATAGGTCGTGATGGGCATTGAAATCGCCTAAGATAATGCGATTGTTGCCAGTGAGTAAGGCCTCGATATTAGGGCGGTATCCACTGGGACAACAGGTGACAGGAGGGATGTAGATGTTGATGATTTCTAGATTTGCATCGCCTGACCGGACAGATAGGCCTTGACGTTCTAAGACATTGTCCCTGCGGTCGATGCCAGGATCAAATATATGATATTGCACAGAGTGGTGTATAATAAACGCGAGGCCGCCTCCATTTCCGCACTCGCGGTCTTTCCTGTGGACATTATAACCAGAGCAGGTCTGCAATGCAGATCTTGCTGTGAGTTTAGGCTCTTGAATCGCAGCAATGCGGATGTTGTGCCGCTTCATGAAATCGACTATCTCCGTAATCTTCCCAGTTAGTCCATTACAGTTGAACTGCAGAATTCTGAAGTGCATGAGGGGTGACGCCGCCACTCTAGGGGTAAGTGACGGGTGACTACGCCTAGGTTGTGGAAGGCCAGGACGCAATTGCTGTTGTGGCCTTGGGACTGGGCGCCCTTGGGCAAGCATTGGGGTACCCGGATGATTTGGGTTTGCGACCTGGCAACATGGCGCGATGAAACCCGTCGAGGGGTTGCCGTCGCGGAGACCAGAACATCTAGGAAAGTGGCACCACCCAAGGCAGGAGCTGCATTGAGCGGATGTCGCAAACCTATATATTCTGTGCTGGCAGACGGTGCAAACGGAGGCAGGGACTAAGAGTCTGTTTCCCTGACCTGCACGATTGCTGCCAGAAAAGAGGGGGGGAGAAGAAGACGGGGGCAGGGGCTGATGCTCAGCATTGCTACCAGCTCTACTACGAAGGTAGTAGTTATGAGTGGTATCAGCTGTTTGAGTTGTTGGCGCCGTGGGGCGCGAGCAGCAGCGGGTACTTGTTGTGGCTTGCTGAGCAGCGAAGCTGCTGGAAGGTAGTGGGGATACGCTTAGGCGTAGACTACGGGACGCCCTTGGGCGTGAGCAGCAAGGAGCCACAAAAGATTTATAAAAGTTACGTGGACGTCGGTTTTTGGGATCAAGCCCAGAACAACCTGTCCGATGCAACCATCCCTTGCACGAGACACACTGAACAGAGTATGACCGTCCTAAAAAGATTGTTTTCTGGCAAATGCAGCAAAACCATTTCTCAGGACCGGGGTCAGGAGACGGACACGGATTGGGTTCGATACCTTCCCGGAGTAAGAGAATATGTAGCAGTCCTGCTGCAAGGAGCTGCTGGGAGGATGACAATTTGTGGGAAGGACGAAACAAATTAAATGGGGTCACACTGAAATTACAGTCCTTGGTCGGGAAAAATCCCGAGTCGCTCCGGTACATAGAACCGACTGCCTTGGGAAGCGTTTCCAATCACGTAAATCAAGGCAGTTATGCAGTTATGCGATTTTTGAAAACCGGACTGCCGTTTCTGTAAAAGAGAGCGTTTTGAAAGAAACGTGCTTGTTTGTTTATATATGACCAACTCAAATACTTTTGAAAGATATGGTAACTTAACCGTTTAAACGGCTATGGCTGTCCAACAAGGCGCGTCAGTCGCTTCTTCGCTCTGCCAACTGGCGCCAGTTGGTCACACCAAGGGAGTCTAAATCGATTTCCACCTCATCCGTCCAGCGAAGTGGGGGCCGCCCTCTTCCTCTGCTTCCATAAGCGGGTTCCGATAGAAACAATTTCTTAGCAGGAGCGTCATCTTTCGTACGCATAACATGGCCTAGTCAGCGTAGCCACTGCAATTTAAATCTCTGGACTATGTTTATGCTGACGAAATATTCCTCTGTACTCGCCATCGCCAGTTCGTAGATGGCAATAAATCTTTCGAAGAACTTTTCTCTCGAACACTCCCAAAGTCGCTTCATCTGATGTTGTCATGGTCCATGCTTCTGCACCATATAACAGGAAGGGCAAGATAAATGACTTGTACAGCATGATTTTCATTTGCTAAAAAAGGGCCTTAATTTTTAATTGCCTAACTTGTCCAAAGCAGCATTTATTGGTAAGAGTGATTCTTCGCAGGATTTCAGAGCTGATGTTGTTTTTAGTGTTAATGCTGGTGCCTAAATAAACGAAGTCTTTTACTATTTCGAAATTATGGCTGCCAAGAGTAGCATGGTTTTCAAGGCACATTTGAGCTTTGCTCGATGACAGCAGGTACTTCGTTTTCTCCTCATTCACCACCAAACCCATCTTTACCGCTCCTTCTTCCAGTTTGGAGTAAGTAGAACTAACGGTGCGGGTGTTCAGGCCGATGATATGACGCGGGCCAGTCCGCACGATGAAAATACAACATAAATCTATTTCGATATACTAATATATGATCTCGAAAACGTTACCGAGACCGTCCAAAAAATAATCTTTGAATAGTCCCAACAAATCGCGAAATTTTCGCAGTGATAATTAGAAGGAATGATATGCTTTCGTTTCGTTTCATTTTAATTAAGACTAAATTGTGCATTCAGATTAAATTGTGCAAAAGACACAACATTACATTGACATGAATGGTTAGATTATGTTGGAATGAGCCCCTTTCAGATAAAGCATCCACTTTTGTATTCCCTACTATTACCTTATACCCTGGGACCCAATATATATGTACTCTTCTCTTTCTGTTAGTTAGTAGCGAACGAAGCTAACTGGTGGCAGCGAGGAGAGAGTTAAGTTCTACTTTTGCCGGCAAGTAGGAAAGACCTAAATGTTGTAATCCATATTCAAGCAGATAAGATTCACAAGAGAAGTGCAAGCTAGTTTGTACTGCTCTCTTTTGTGTCCTCATACGAAATTGTTTAATACACCAATAAAACATAAATTCATCTTTAAAATTAATATCTTGTTGAAATGAGAACTGATTTTAGACTTTCAGGTCCGTCAAGCTGGATCCCCATAACGATGGATTCCAAATTTTATAGGCCAGGAATTATGTGCTAAATTGTTCCCAAAATAAAAAATGATGTGCTCAAAATTTAAGTACTTATTTTTTAATCTCACAATGGGCGTCCAGCTGGCCTCCGCCCCCCCCATTAGCACTAGGTGAAACAAAAAACTTAAACATGGAAATTATGTGATATTTATGTGCTCCAAGATAAGCTACGGTCTGCCCAGAAAAACAAAGGTGGCAAGGGGGTAGCAAGGGGGAGCGGGGGCATATAACTCCAGGCGGCAAAATCGAAACGGGATATGTGGAATGTTGTGCTATTTATGTGCTCAATAATTCCAACAAGGGTTTGTTTTTTGACAACTTTTAATATTTTTCTTTTTTAACTTCAAAAGTGGGGGTCTAGCTGGACGTCGAGTTAGACTAGAATTATGTGCTCAAACATAAGCTATGGTTTGCCCAAAAAAAAGGGGTTGGCAAGGGGGGTGGGGGGACATAGCTCCAGACGACAGAATCGAAACGGGATATGTACAGAATTTTGTGCTTTTTAATAGTTCCAAATTTCAAAAGTGGAGTTTCCACCACAAACAAAAAATTTTAACGTGGGAATTGTGTGCTATTTATGTGCTCCTTAGTTCAAAACAGAATTAGATTTTTTGACAACGTTTAATGTTTTTTTTTAAACTTCAAATGTAGGGCGTCCAGCTGTGTAGTATGTCTTGAAATTCATTCATTTCTACATACATATATTTTGACTCGTGCTATGTCATTTCACTCAATTCCACTTGTAACTTAAGGCTTATTTTATTTCAGCTTGAAGCTGACTAATGGCTCACTACACACTACTGTTTGTGCCCATATTATTTTGTTTACCCTGCAAAATATCGTGCGATTAATCTCTAAGGAGAGCGGTCTGCGATTCTTTTGTCGATCTTTTGTCCACATTGGGGTATAATTGATACCCTCTAGCCCCGTTTGGGTATATTTGGCATCAATTAGTTTGAAATTTATGAAATTTAAATTGAAAAAATAATAATAAAAAGAAACAGCAATGAGATGAATAAAATAAAAAATTAAATTTTTGTTGTTATATCGGCCTACTGATTTTAAGATCGCGGGTTCGAATCGAGCTCAAGGCCTAACAATAATTTTTTATCATTATTATTGTTATGATAAATTTTTTCTTAATTGAAAAAATTTTTAAATTAGAATAGAAGAAAGAAAAAATTTAGACAACTGCCAAAGCTCGTTGTATAGATCCATTTCGGGAACTGCTAAATTCCTTCATCGGCAACGTTTAGGCGCCGCTGCTATAACCATTCAGACATCACAGCGGTTTTTTGTTTGTCTTCATTAATCCTACTTCTACGTTGCCGATGAAGGAATTTAGCAGTTCCCGAAATGGATCTATACAACGAGCTTTGGCAGTTGTCTAAATTTTTTCTTTCTTCTATTCTAATTTAAAAATTTTTTCAATTAAGAAAAAATTTATCATAACAATAATAATGATAAAAAATTATTGTTAGGCCTTGAGCTCGATTCGAACCCGCGATCTTAAAATCAGTAGGCCGATATAACAACAAAAATTGTTAATACATCCCAGAGCACGGGGAAAAAGTGTCAATAAAATATGACACTATGGCGGCATTGCCATCAAACAAGTCCAATTTTCACATCCATTCTGCAACAGATGTCGCAGTGTTGTGAATATCAATTGGCACGAACCAGAATAGAAGTAGGATTAATGAAGACAAACAAAAAACCGCTGTGATGGCTGAATGGTTATAGCAGCGGCGCCTAAACGTTGCCGATGAAGGAATTTAGCAGTTCCCGAAATGGATCTATACAACGAGGTTTGGAAGTTGTCTAAATTTTTTCTTTCTTCTATTCTAATTTAAAAATTTTTTCAATTAAGAAAAAATTTATCATAACAATAATAATGATAAAAAATTATTGTTAGGCCTTGAGCTCGATTCGAACCCGCGATCTTAAAATCAGTAGGCCGATATAACAACAAAAATTGTTAATACATCCCAGAGCACGGGGAAAAAGTGTCAATAAAATATGACACTATGGCGGCATTGCCATCAAACAAGTCCAATTTTCACATCCATTCTGCAACAGATGTCGCAGTGTTGTGAATATCAATTGGCACGAACCAGAATAGAAGTAGGATTAATGAAGACAAAGAAAAAACCGCTGTGATGGCTGAATGGTTATAGCAGCGGCGCCTAAACGTTGCCGATGAAGGAATTTGGCAGTTCCCGAAATGGATCTATACAACGAGCTTTGGCAGTTGTCTAAATTTTTTCTTTCTTCTATTCTAATTTAAAAATTTTTTCAATTAAGAAAAAATTTATCATAACAATAATAATGATAAAAAATTATTGTTAGGCCTTGAGCTCGATTCGAACCCGCGATCTAAAAAATTAAATGTGATTGAATAGAATTATTTAATAAAAATGCGGAGCTCTATACCGAACCTAATATACTAGGATCATATCGAAATATTTGTTGTTTTTTATTATTGTACAACACCAATACGAAAGAAAATTTAGAATATTGTATTAAATTTTTAAAAATTGTAAAATCCGTTAGAATTTCCGTACGAGTAGAAAAAGGGCTTATCCGACAGTTCCCATAAGCGAGCAAAGAGAATATTTTCCACAGTACCCGCAGAGGTACAATGAGGACGCGTTGTACAGTACCCCTATGGGTATAACGAAGAGTAGAAAAAGGAGCTGTCCGACAATGCCCGTAGGGGTACAAAGAGGGCGTGTCGAACAGTACTCAAAGGGATACAAAGAGGAAGTGTCGAACAGTATAAAAAGGATCTGTCTGACGGTACCCGTAGGGGTATAAAGAGGACCAGTCCGACACTACCGGTTCAGGCATAAACAGTTACAATTGGTCTCTCCATAGGACATGCTTAAACAAAAGGGATCACTCCAACCCATATAAAGAGATCAGAACTAGCTATAGTCGCATATTCCTTTGCGACTTATCCCGGATTCATCCTAAACTAATCGTATTTTTTGCAGGGTATATTTAGGTTGCATTTCCCAGCTAATTAAATATATACATTTTTATACAATCCGCTGAGAAATGCACATGAATATATTTTGTACACTTAGTATGTAAGCATTAATGTAAATATGTAATACATAAGAGTTATTCAGAATAATTTTTTACAAAACATAATTATTTGATTATAAAAAAGAATTTCATCATCAATACATGGCGATCCTGCCTCGATTGTAATCAACAGACTGCTACTTCTACACGCAGCAGACTGCTGAAATCCTGGCAGTGATCACTTAAAAAGTGATCAATTACAAGACAAACAGATCAAGCATATTTGCAAAACATATGCAGTTATTGAATCACTGACACTGTGATGTACATTTGGCAATATCCAAAAATGATAACTGGGTTGAATTGGGATAAGAAACGAAACTGAAGCTGGAGGACGGTGGTAATTGAAGCAGAAAAGCTGAAGCATAATATAAGTATATAATAATTTAGCTTCCTTTGGCGACTTAAAGTTGCTCACCAAATTATTCCATTTCTGCTGAGGTTAAATTAAATTTTTTTTTTTTTTTTTTAGAAAAATAATAAAAAGAGTTAAGGTACGTTTCCGATAACTATTGAAGAGTATCGCCGACGGAACAGACTAAAAAAGCAAGAGGGAGTTAAGATTCCTCCCCAATAAAGAAAAAAAAGATATATACGGGGCGGAAGAAAATTCAAGAAGAAAAGTGAAATAGCTAAAGCTTACCGTTTGCTGAGTTTTGTAATTTCTCACGAAGAAAAAGGGGGGAGCGGGGGCATATAACTCCAGGCGACAAAATCGAAACGGGAAATGTGGAATGTTGTGCTATTTATGTGCTCAATAATTCCAAAAAGAATTTGTTTTTTTGACAACTTTTAATATTTTTCTTTTTTAACTTCAAAAGTGGGGGTCCAGATGGACGTCGAGTTAGACTAGAATTATGTGTTCAAACATAAGCTATGGTTTGCCCAGAAAAAGGGAGTCGGCAAGGGGGAGCGGGGGGATATAGCTCCAGACGACAGAACCGAAACGGGATATGTACAGAATTTTGTGTTTTTTAATAGTTCCAAAAAGAATTTTTTTTTTGACTACCTCTAATTTTTTTTTTTTTTTTAATTTCAAAAGTGGAGTGTCCAAATGGACGTCCAGGTAGACCCCCTTTTATAAGCAAAAGGCCAAACAAACGTGGGAATTATGTGCTATTTATGTGCTCAATACTTCAAAACATAATTAGTTTTTTTGACAACGTTTAATGTTTTTTTTTTAAACTTCAAATGTAGGGCGTTGTTGTTGTTGTTGTAGCGATACGGTTGCTCCCCGAAGGTTTAGGGAGTGATCGATGTGATGGTCCTTTGCCGTTTACAGATCCGGTACGCTCCGGTAACACAGCATCATTAAGGTGCTGGCCCGACCATCTCGGGAACGATTTATATGGCCACATTAAACCTTCAGGCCAATCCGGTATTTTAGTCGCCTCTTACGACAGGCATATCTACCGCGGGTATATTCTAACCCCCGTCCAGCTGTGTAGTATGTCTTGAAATTCATTCATTTCTACATACATATATTTTGACTCGTGCTATGTCATTTCACTCAATTCCACTTGTAACTTAAGGCTTATTTTATTTCAGCTTGAAGCTGACTAATGGCTCACTACACACTACTGTTTGTGCCCATATTATTTTGTTTACCCTGCAAAAAATCGTGCGATTAATCCCTAAGGAGAGCGGTCTGCGATTCTTTTGTCGATCTTTTGTCCACACTGGGGTATAATTGATCCCCTCTAGCCCCGTTTGGGTATATTTGGCATCAATCAGTTTGAAATTTATGAAATTTAAATTGAAAAAAAAAATAATGAAAAGAAACAGCAATGAAATGAATAAAATAAAAAGATTAAATGTGATTGAATAGAATTATTTAAGAAAAATGCGGAGCTCTATACCGAACCTAATATACTAGGATCATATCGAAATATTTGTTGTTTTTTTTTATTGTACAAAAGAAAATTTAGAATATTGTATTAAATTTTTAAAAATTGTAAAATCCGTTAGAATTTCCGTACGAGTAGAAAAAGGGCTTATCCGACAGTACCCATAGGCGAGCAAAGAGAATATGTCCCACAGTAGCCGCAGATGTACAATGAGGACGCGTTGTACAGTACCCCTATGGGTATAACGAAGAGTAGAAAAAGGAGCTGTCCGACAATAACCGTAGGGGTACAAAGAGGGCGTGTCGAACAGTACTCAAAGGGATACAAAGAGGAAGTGTCGAACAGTACAAAAAGGATCTGTCCGACGGTACCCGTAGGGGTATAAAGAGGACCAGTCCGACACTACCCGTTCAGGCATAAACAGTTACAATTGGTCTCTCCATAGGACATGCTTAAACAAAAGGGATTACTCCAACCCATATAAAAGATCAGAACTGGCTATAGTCGGATATTCCTTTGCGACTTATCCCGGATTCATCCTAAACTAATCGTATTTTTTGCAGGGTATGTTGAGGTTGCATTTCCCAGCTAATTGAATATATAAATTTTTATACAATTCGCTGAGAAATGCACATGAATATATTTTGTACACTTAGTATGTAAGCATTAGTGTAAATATGTAATACATAAGAGTTATTCAGAATAATTTTGTACAAAACATAATTATTTTATTATAAAAAAGAATTTCATCATCAGTACATGACGATCCTGCCTCGATTGTAAAAAGCAGACTGCTACTTTTACACGTAGCAGACTGCTGAAATCTTGGAAGTTATCATTTAACACGGATCAGGCTGCTGAAATCTTGGCAGTGATCATTAAAAAATGATCAATTACAAGACAAACAGATCAAGCATATTTGCAAAACATATGCAGTTATTGAATCACTTACACTGTGATGTACATTTGGCAATATCCAAAAATGATAACTGGGTTGAATTAGGATAAGAAACGAAACTGAAGCTGGAGCACGGTGGTAATTGAAGCAGAAAAGCTGAAGCATAATATACGTTCCATTTCTGCTGAGGTTAAATTAAAATTTTTTTTTTTTTTTAGAAAAATAATAAAAACAATTAAGGTACGTTTCCGATAACTATTGAAGAGTATCGCCGACGGAACAGACTAAAAAAGCTAGAGGGAGTTAAAATTCCTCCCCAATAAAGAGAAAAAAATATATACGGGGCGGAAGAAAATTCAAGAAGAAAAGTGAAATAGCTAAAGCTTACCGTTTGCTGAGTTTTGTAATTTCTCACGAAGAAAAAATTTAATTACAAGAATAAATTAAAATACTTAGACGTAAGAAATAAAAAAGTTAAAAAAACAAAAAAAAAAAACAAGTAAATATATATATAGATATAAAAGAAAAATGTTTAAGTAAGTTGGAATGCCAAGATTCTATAATAAAAACCCCATTATTTGGGACGATTCGGACTTAAAAATCAAACAAAGAGATTTTTAAAAATAACTAGAATGGCTAAAACAGTTCTGAATGAATAGGGTAACTACAATGGATGATGTCAAAAATCCAGCAACTAGGGAATTAGAGACAATGATAATGTTGAGAAAGGTTTTTCCAAATAAAGAATAAAAACAAAGAAATTTTATTAAAATAATCTTATATTGGACTTTTTTTCAAGGAAAGAGGAAGGAAATGTTTATTTTTTTCAAAACGGCTTGATGAAAAACCTTACTGAACGATGTAATGATAGGCATAGCAGGATACGAAGTAGAAAAAGGAAATTCAGAAAATGAAGTATCAGAAAATATATTAGTAAAATTTGAACCAACAGCCGGAAAAGAAAATAAAAATGTATTTTATATTCCAGACAAATCGTTGACTGCTTTAATTTGATAACAATATTTAAAAATTATATAAAAAATATACTAAGAGAATTAAAAAGCGCACAAGAACGTATTTAAGACTTAAATACGTCTGCTTCCCTCCTTTCCGTTAACCCACCTACAGAAATTAATCAATGGGAAGAAATGTATAACTCATTAACAGACGACAATTAAAGCCGAAAAGTCTTATAAATGCATTAACAAGAATATCAGCAAAAATTCGAGACAGTAGTGAAACATCTCGCAACCATATTAGAGTCATTGAATAATTAGGAAAAATAATACGCAAAGTATCCAACTCACAAAAAATCACCAGACTGAGGCATACCAAATGTTTTCAGGTGTTAGAGATAAATTAATACCTTCACTCGCAAAGTGTAATATAGAAGTGACAATACAAACTACAGTTAAAGAAGATCTACAAATTGACTTGAACACTCTCTTATCATAGTCCTCTTCCACCATTTGAAGAACAAAAACAAATTGAAGTGGTTAAATTACCAAACACAAACATCAAAATGGCCACAATCAGTAGTAGAATTCAATAAGACAGCTGCATCAGTGCTGCCTGAATTTGATGGTAAGCCAGAAAATTTGCACAGTTTCTTAGACGCTCTTGATATCCTTGAACAAATCAAAGATAGTCATGAAGCAATAGCAACTAGTTTGCATACAAACAGAGAGACAGACATGGTTAAATCAACTCAGATCTTCATCCTCATTATTTCGGTATACTTAATGGTGGGTCTATCTATTTTTCTTTAAGGACTTACAATTATGGGTTTCGTGACGAAATTAATATACCATTTCATTTTCATGAAAGGTATAATAACCATGATCAAAACCCAGCTTAAAGGTACAGCACGAAACTTTATTAGCAATGAGACAAAGTGAAAATGATAATGCAATCTGGAACGTTCACATCTATGAACGAAGCAATATCGAAATTCACAAACAGTTGTACTGAGGTCACGGCTAACGCAAATTCGGTACTGCACATACGGCAACAAAATCAATACCGTGGTAGTTTCCCTGGAGGTTACCGAAATAGAAGGTAGAAGATTTAGGCCACAGCCACAATATAACAACAATTTTAGACAAAATAACAACTTCCAGAGGGGATCCACAAACCAGCAAACTTCACTTCAACAGTAAATAACAGAAAAGTACTTGCACTTAATCTGCATCTAATTTGTTACATATCGACTAAAACATCTCTTAATAACTCAATATCAACTCCCTTGATAGATACAGGAACCGATATATCTATTATTAAAAAGAACCATATTTTTTTTTTTTTTTTTATATTATATTGATAATTATATTACAATTAGTACTTCACAAATAACTGAGTTAAAAGGCATTGGTCAAGGTATAACAAGCACACTAGGTACAGTTACAACAGAATTGAAAGGAGACGATCTTTTATTTAAACACAAATTTCACATAGTAGGAAACAATTTCCAAATACCATGCGATAGAATTTTAGGACTAGATTTTATAAAGAAATATAATTGCATTTTAGATTATGCTAAAACTGGAGACAGATTAATTTTAACGATTTCCCAGAAAATGGCTAATATATAGAGAGAGAAACAGACCAACAATTAATACAATCACAATCCCCGCCAGATCAGAAGTAATTCGACAAATTAACGTAACAACTAAAGCTCAAAATCTTTTTATTCCTCATCAAACACTGGCTCAAGGTGTCTTCATCGATAATACAATTACAAATAAAGACAAAACTTTTGTTAGAATCATTAATACCACAGATAAAATCGCAACCATTCAAAACTACAATATTAAAACAGAAAATTTAAATAACTACATATTAATCCAAGAGACCACAAGAAGTAAAAATAATAATAAAGAAAAATTAGATAGTCCGGCATTTTCAAAAATTTGTTAGTTCTCGATTAAGTTCATTGTGTTCAGAACATATAGACATATTAGCATTAGAAACAGAACCGATATCTTCTAATAATTTTTATAAACAAATATTATATATGAACAAGTCTATATAAACAACTACAGATTACCTCAAGCACACAAAGGAGACAAAAGTAAACAAGTATATAAATTAATCGAAGATGACATAATATATCCATCTACATCAGAATACAATAGCCCAATTCTTTTAGTGCCCAAAAAATCATTACCAGGTAATACAGAAAAAAATGGAGATCAGTTATTGATTATAGACAGATAAACAAAACATTAGCTGCAGATAAATTTCCACTTCCAAGAATTTGCGATATCAATGATTAGATTAGGAAGAGCAAACTAATTTTCACGTTTGGATCTTACGTCAGGTTTTCATTAAATAGAGTTAGACACAGACTCTAGAGATATAACATCATTTATAGCAGAAGATCCCACATACCATTTAAAAAGATTACCATATGGATTGAAAGTAGCCCCTTATTCATTCCAAAAAATTATAACCTTAGCATTCGCAGGCCTTAAACCCTCACAAGCATTTTATATATGGACGATTTAGTAGTATTGGGTTGTTCGGAAAAACACATGATGAAAAATTTACGAGACGTGTTTTCAACTTGTAGAAAATATAATTTAAAATTGCATCCCGATAAATGCTTATTTTTTTTAGCCAAGAAATAACTTATCTAGGACAACAGTAAACAAGTAAAGGAATCCTACCAGATCCCAGTAAATTCGAAATAGTTCAAAATTATCCAACACCCAAAACACCGGACGAAGTCAAACGATTTGTTGCATCCTGTAATTTTTAGCGCGAATTTGTACCAAATTTTGCGGAATATTCGAGAATTTTTATTAGAGTTTGTAAAAAGAATGCTGCCTTCGACTGGACAGAAGAATGTCACAAGGTCTATTTAAAGGAAACATAAATTAGTCCAAATATTTTCCAATATCAAGATTTCAACAAAGTCTCAAGCTTATTCTCAAGCCAGCAGAAACTCACTTTTCTCGAAACCGGACCCTATATTTTTGTTTTTGCGGTAATAAATTGCCAATATGGTATAAATTATTTAATATATTATATTGTTGTTTGCTATAGTGTGTCAGCCACTTTAATACGACCCCCCTTTTAGCCAGTGCATCTGATTTTTTATTCCCATCTATTTAGACATCTAATCCAAAATTAGACTAATATCCGCACAGTCCGCTGCTCATGTTCTCTTTTATGCAGGTTAAAACGCGAGAGAATGTGGGGTTTTTTATCGAGGACTTGAAGTAATAAAAATACATCTAAATTTAAGTTAAAGCTACTCAAGGTCAATCTTGTTAAACCCCGCGTGCCTTGCCCTCAGAGTGTATTAACTTTGGTAACATAACGGGCATAAACGAATCGAGATAAATATAAACTTCCAGATATCAATATTCTGAGGATGAATAAAGGAATTGATTTAGCCATGTCCGTCCATCCGTCCGTTCTTCTTTCGATGCACGCGAAAAGTTATCGCGTTAATATTGAGAATAAAATATTGAAACTTGGTATATGGGTTCCTTGGCGCTCATCTCCCATCACTATTAAAAACGAGGGAAATAGGATGGTAACCATGCCCAATTTTTTACATATATAACATTTTGGAAAACACATAAAAATTGGTCCAGAATGTAAAATTTGATGAGTGAACTGATATTACGACTCTTGAGTTTTTTTACAAATATTATAAATAGGCATTGCACCGCCCCTTCTATGACCAAAAAATTTTCTGTTTCCGTAGCCATAACTCGAAGAAAAATTAAAGGATCGTAATAAGATTTGCTACACATATTTTCTTTACACATAGCTGGAAACATCTCTAGGAAAAATGGGCGGGGTCGGTTAAAAGCTAAGCTCACATTTATGTAAAAGATATTTAAAAGGGTCGTAGACTAGAATAATAAGCTATATCTTAGCGAAAAATTGTTTTAATTAAAGTATTTAGCAACCGTTTTGTGTTATATAAATTTGCTTTTGCCGGCTCTAGGTCAAATTTTTGAATAAAAAAACACGTAAGTATTTTTCTTTTTTACCAATATATTTCGCTTACTCAGCGGTAACCGTTTTCTGGGCAACTGCTAACAAAAATTATACAATATATCAAAACCCAATTAATTAACAAATAATAATAAATATTCTTAAGATATGTTTATTTAAAAGTCTGCACCGTGTGATGTGGAGTTCTGTTCTGTCTGTTTATTAGTAAATGTTTGTACAAGCGAGCGCAATTTGCTGTGTTCGTTTTGTAGTTTAGTCTGATGTTAGTTGGTGTGTTTATAATGTGTAACACTACAAGAGTAAGGCCCGGTTTATCAGTAGTTGGTTAAGCTAAGCTTAAACTAAGCTTCCTTAAACTCTAGTCAAATTTGAACTCCAGTTAAACTCTGAGCAGGTTTCCAGTCACAGTTTAAGGCCGCATTTGGGGTATGCTATTTTGTGCGGCAACATTGGTTTTTTTTTATTATCTAGATAATTTGTAGATACGGCAACAGCTGGATTTTGTTTACCCAACAAACATGGAAAAAAATTCTCCGCCGAAATATATATCTAGTTCTGGAAGTGATATCCAACATAATTATTTAATTATTATTAAACCAAATAGTTCTCGAGTTGACATCCAACTTCATTCTCAAGTCACTATCCAACCTTTGTAAAATTAAAAGTTTTCCAGTTGATCTCCAACGTCATTAATATTTTCAATTATTATCCTAATTTCGAGAGATTTTGAGAAATGTACAGTTTTCAAATGAATATTCAACCCATTTCTCCAGATGATATCTTACATTATATGTATATCGAGTTGAGGTGGAGTTGAAAAAAATCTCCAAGGTGGTACCACCAAAACCAACAGTTGTTTATTGTAAGAAATAAACACCTGGTTGATAGCAGTAATGAAGCGTAATTCATCAAGAATGAGTTATATAGGCGGCCGCCGTGGTGTGATGGTAGCGTGCTCGGTCTGCCATACCGAAGATCCTATATCAACATCATTGAATGATATATTTGAGTCCAGTTAGAGAACCACAAGTTGTTAATTATATTTATTCAACTTAAGTAATAGCATATTTTGCTTTATAAAAAGTTCCCTCTTTTGCTGAGTACGCTATGATACTCGAACTGCTCGCCACTGTTTCGAAACAACTCTTGAGATTTTAGAAGTATGCCTAGTTATCAACATGAGCTCTAATGGTACTCAAGCCCAAATGCTTGTTGGGTATATTCGACGCCTTTTCGTACAAATGAAAATAACTGATATGTTAACTAGAGTTTAAACCTGGCAGATCGCCCGCTTGAGCTTGGCTTAAACTTCAGTTAAAGTGTACTGAAAAACTGCAAAATAAGTTTAAGCGTAGTTTAACTGACAAACTGAGTTCAACTTGTACTGAAATACCAGGCCTAAATCTATTCGTATGTTGTTGTTCCTGTGCAAGAATTTCGGCTGCGCTGATGATGCACAGTGGGCCATGAGTGCAGTTTTTTGATTTTAACATATTGCACTGTTCAAAATGGAAATAATAACAAAGTCCGAAAGAAAACAACTCTCCACAACTAAAACACAATCCCCTACTACTGGATTTTATTAAAAAAGAATTTTAAAAAATTTCGACGCAGAAAAAGTTACTATTTCAAAGTTTAGTTGCAAATAAGAAGCATTTCCATAGGAGTATTAATTTTTGATTTTCAGCTATGTAAACAACAATTTTATGATATTTTATCAATTTTTCTATACATTTTGTTTATCAGCGTATATATAAAACATATGCAGTTTTTTTTAACTATTTTATTCTGTTGGATAAGACTTTTGCAGAGTTGAGTGCCTACTAAGTAGTAAATCTTTAAGAAATTTTCTAACTGCTTCCACCTAAATTTCATAGAAGTGGGAAAATAGAATTAATAATCAAAACTAAATATATATAAAAGTTAAAACATTTTGCACTAATAAATTCAATATATTTTAAAAATAATCAACTTAACATTAGCATTTGAAAAGACTTGGCAACTAAGTGTGACTGCACTGTAAATTTTGGCATTCACAATTATTGGCTATACAAAAAAGGGAAATGCTCTGTGGTTACTTTACTGGCATAAATCTACATTTACGTAACTTATTAAATGACTTTACTTTAGTTATCTTTCGCATTTTGAATTCATGTTTATTCGCTTCGTCTTTTCTCCTCAAATTTATATTTTAAGACTCATTCGCTACCAACTGACACAACGCATATTGGCAACGAGCAACTAAGGTGACCCGTACGACGTGCTCGCGTTCAAGGACGAAATTTTGGCAAACTTTCTTAAGTCGTATCACAATTTTTATGCAATTTGTCCAGCTATAAAAAGAGCGACTTAAGCACAACAACTAAAGTGCAAAATGAAATGTGTAAAATAATTGTTATAAAAGAAAAAACATTTTTTATTATTTTGTTTTTATTTTATAGGTTAGTTACTTAAATTTTAATATATAGATATATCTACTTAATCCCAATTAAAATAAAATTAACAAACGCTGTGCTATAGCTTTTTAATAAGTAGTAGATATTTGCCCAGAATTACGGATCGAATAAATTGTTTACTTATTCGTCCAAAATTAGTACACTTAATTAATTCCAACAACAATAAGCAACCACTAAGTGAAAAATTGTTGAAATAATGGAAAAAAAGAGCAACGATAAAATGTAAAAACTTGGAAATATAAAATTTAAAACAAGCTTAGAAATGCCCGAAGAAATATATGAAAATCATGTTTAAATCCCAAAAGGTTTGCTCAGCTGACACAATTTTTGGCAATACAAGCTCATTCGTCAAAGTCAAAGCATAAGTTTAAAAATCTAAAAAAAGGTCAGTAAATTTTCTATTTTGCTGCTGAGTGGAGTATCACCCTACACCGGCTGCCAATTCGAACTCTACCTCAGTAAAAGTATTTTTCAAAGATTCTATATCTCAGCATTTGTTTTGAAAGCGCCTTCTCCCAGATCAAGGTTGAAGAACTGACCTATCTCAGAATTTTTTTAAAGCCTCCTATCTAATGTTAAAATCTATTGAATATATACTCAGATAGCTTAATTTTGGAAGAAATTCTGCGATTGTGTGTTTTTGAATCAAAGTATTAAGAAATAACAAAAGAAATAAAACTTATTGTAGCGAATTTTAAGAGATTCTTGATTATTTTGCTTCTTCTGTTCTCGTTCGCATAAATGAGCTGTTGAATAAATAACACAAATATCCAGTTAAGAATTATACTCTGGCAGTAGTACAATTACAATACTCTCGTTCGTCAATTATAGCGTTTCAAATCAAACTGATTCCTTATTCCTCAGCTTGCGCTGCGTTTATACTCTCGATTCCACTAATGTCTAGACTTTTCACGAACAACCTTTCGAACAACCGCTTATTTATTTCTCTTTATGTATCTGGTATTCACTTTTGCTTTTGTCTTCTGGTTATATGCGTGTGTAACTATGTAAGTAATAACCCTGCAAAAAATCGTGCGATTAATCCCTAAAGAGATTGGTCTCGATTGATCTCTTTTGTTAAAATTTGAGCATAATTGATCCCCTTTAGTCCTTTTTTGGTAGATTTGGGATTAGTCAGCTTGAAATCTATGTAGCCCATTTTAAGGAATATTAAAAAAAAAAAAAAAACGGGAACGATGATGAGTAAAATAAAAAATATAATTTCAAGGTTCGATTAGAGGTCAAGGCCAGATTATAAATTTTTTTCTAATGATATTTATCGTTATTTTTAAATTTTTCTATAATTGAAAAATTGTTTTTTGTTTTTGGAATAGTAAGTAGAAAATTTTTCAGAGAACCTACCATAGCTGTGCAGATAGATCCATTTCGAAGGGTGCTAAGCCTTTATCATCAGTACGCTTAGGCACGCTGCTCTACCCACTAAACTATACAATTAATACACCAAGAGCACTTGGGAATGTCAAACAAAGTAATTGACAGTAAACAAATCCAGCATTATCACTGATTTTCAGCATATGGCGCAACGCTGAATAAATATAGTAAGAAGGAATAGAAGTAGCAATTTATCAGTCAAAACAAACCACCGCTGGCCTTGAGCTCGAATCGAACCTTGAATCATTTATCAATAGCCCGATAAAAACAAAAGAAAGAATAGTACAGGTGTTTGAATCGAATTATTTAAGAGTAAAAAGAAAATGGAACAATTTTAAGCATTTCCTTTATATAAATGGACAAAAATCAGCGAATATAAAGATATATTTTTGCTGAACTTTGATTTTAAAATTTTGACATAGAAATTGTAAAAATATTTATGAGAAATATAAATATAAAGGTGGAGCGCAAATAATTTACTGTATATTGATAAGTTAACTCCTTTTCTGTCAACTTTCCAATCCATGTAATGTGCGCTCCACTTGTATATTTAGCTCCGCATTGATTTGCAGTATAGGTGAGGGCACGTTTTCCTCCTAATGCCAGTCAAATAGTATGCTAATATTTTGCTCACCTTCACTCTTTAACTATTTTTATAAATTTTCACTTACAACTTTTAATTATTACAAATGAAAAACGGTTTTGCAACTACCAATATTTTGGCAAAACTTTTGACTATTTTTCATACTTTTGTATAAAAGTGCTGCTACCGATATTACTCTCCACACTTCATCTTTGTATAGTTCTGTTCACTTTTGCCACACCATGTTTTCATTTGGGAAAAAAATTGATCGAAAAAAAGGACCAAATCCCAAAGAATGGACCAAATTTTTGTAGTTTTAATTGGCTTACGAACAATTGGACAATTCACGTATGTGTTGAATTCTTTGTAAAATCTTTGATTTCAGGTTGAGGTAAAGTACAAAGTCACACACACTTTCATTCTAACAAAAGGCCTTAAATAAATTAATGTTTTAACGAAAAATCTTATATCAATTTTATTATAATATCAAACAAACAGTTAAAAAAAAATTGTTTCCAATATCTGCGTGGTCCACTTTTTTTAAATTTAATTATTTACAATTTTTGTTGTTATATCGGCCTACTGATTTTAAGATCGCGGGTTCGAATCAAGCTCAAGGCCTAACAATAATTTTTTATCATTATTATTGTTATGATAAATTTTTTCTTAATTGAAAAAATTTTTAAATTAGAATAGAAGAAAGAAAAAATTTTAGACAACTGCCAAAGCTCGTTGTATAGATCCATTTCGGGAACTGCTAAATTCCTTCATCGGCAACGTTTAGGCGCCGCTGCTATAACCATTCAGCCACCACAGCGGTTTTTTGTTTGTCTTCATTAATCCTACTTCCATTCTGGTTCGTGCCAATTGATATTCACAACACTGCGACATCTGTTGCAGAATAGCTGTGAAAATTGGACTTGTTTGTTGGCAATGCTGCCATAGTGTCATATTTTATTGACACTTTTTTCCCCGTGCTCTGGGATGTATTAACAATTTTTGTTGTTATATCGGCCTACTGATTTTAAGATCGCGGGTTCGAATCGAGCTCAAGGCCTAACAATAATTTTTTATCATTATTATTGTTATGATAAATTTTTTCTTAATTGAAAAAATTTTTAAATTAGAATAGAAGAAAGAAAAAATTTTAGACAACTGCCAAAGCTCGTTGTATAGATCCATTTCTGGAACTGCTAAATTCCTTCATCGGCAACGTTTAGGCGCCGCTGCTATAACCATTCAGCCACCACAGCGGTTTTTATGTTAATACATCCCAGAGCACGGGGAAAAAAGTGTCAATAAAATATGACACTATGGCAGCATTGCCAACAAACAAGTCCAATTTTCACAGCTATTCTGCAACAGATGTCGCAGTGTTGTGAATATCAATTGGCACGAACCAGAATGGAAGTAGGATTAATGAAGACAAACAAAAAACCGCTGTGGTGGCTGAATGGTTATAGCAGCGGTGCCTAAACGTTGCCGATGAAGGAATTTAGCAGTTCCCGAAATGGATCTATACAACGAGCTTTGGCAGTTGTCTAAAATTTTTTCTTTCTTCTATTCTAATTTAAACATTTTTTCAATTAAGAAAAAATTTATCATAACAATAATAATGATAAAAAATTATTGTTAGGCCTTGAGCTCGATTCGAACCCGCGATCTTAAAATCAGTAGGCCGATATAACAACAAAAATTGTTAATACATCCCAGAGCACGGGGAAAAAAGTGTCAATAAAATATGACACTATGGCAGCATTGCCAACAAACAAGTCCAATTTTCAAAGCTATTCTGCAACAGATGTCGCAGTGTTGTGAATATCAATTGGCACGAACCAGAATGGAAGTAGGATTAATGAAAACAAACAAAAAACCGCTGTGGTGGCTGAATGGTTATAGCAGCGGCGCCTAAACGTTGCCGATGAAGGAATTTAGCAGTTCCCGAAATGGATCTATACAACGAGCTTTGGCAGTTGTCTAAAATTTTTTCTTTCTTCTATTCTAATTTAAAAATTTTTTCAATTAAGAAAAAATTTATCATAACAATAATAATGATAAAAAATTATTGTTAGGCCTTGAGCTCGATTCGAACCCGCGATCTTTAATTATTTACTCTTCCGTTTAGCACCGTGCACCCTCGCGCTTCAATTTTCCCATCTATGGCCTAGATTCAGTAAGTGCGGGTTTTGAAATGTACATTATTTCCATGTAATTTGTGTTAGAGAAAAATGTACATTTCAAAACTCACATTAATTGAATCTAGCCACAGTCCTCAGATTTACTATTGAAAAGTCTTAGAAGTTTGAACTGTGTAGTAATGGTCGAATTTCCATTTGACGAGGTACGCGAAATTAGTTATTTTAACAGTGTTATTATTAAAGTTTCTGGGGTACTGCTCTCTAAAGGGAATAATTTGGCACAAAGCGTTTATATCAGATCTATGTTGAGCATTTGTTAGGTTATCGCTTTCCAAAAATATTCCTGCCTTACTTCCAATAAAAAATATTTCTTGTGTTAAGATACTTAGTATTCTAAATTATGTACACTGACATTTTTTTAAATATCCAATATTTTGATATAATCATTGCACCTAAAATTACTTATATTGATGGAGTAATATCAGCAGACTAAATTTTTCTGATTGCTCTCTTTAGCGTAGGACGGAAATATATAGAAACTTAGAATTCTGTAACTGATATTGAATTTGACGGTTGTATAGCAGAAATGCTATTAACTTCCAGACACAAAAAGAGAAAATATAGCCGCATCGCAGCGTGAAGAACATAATAGCCTTGGAATCCCTAAAACTCATCAATTTGTTTTGTGATGTGTGAGAAAAATTTAAAAACTCTCATTACTTTTCGAAGCATATAGCATAACTAATGAAGGTGTGGACAATTTTGTGAGCAGTGTTGAACATTTTTTCCTAAGTGAAAACAAACAGTCTTTATTACATCCTAAAAAGGACCAAAATTGGAAAAAAGGTACCAGCCGACGAAATGGGGTTGGAAAGCACCATTTTTGGTGCAAATGGACAAGAGTGGCAATCGTGGTTGTGTTGCTGCTGACAAATACACACAACAGCTGTTCAGCACATCAGACCAATAATACAAACAATGCTGCTGGGTTACAGATTGTTGGTTCTGTTAGTAAAGGCAAACGTACTGAAGCAAACAAGCGACGTAAGCAAACGAGTACAGTGGTACCTATCTCTAATTTAACATCTGCAATCACATCGCCAAATCATCAAAGGCTACTGGTGAGCAATCCGTCACTACCAGGTGACTGTGTGCGCCTCGTAGGGCCATATTTGCATCACGACTGCATGCTTCGTTAATTGTTGATGATATTAGAAATTATATTTATTCTAAACTTAATATAACTAATAGCATTAACCTTTTTCATTTTTAAATTTAACTTTAAATATGAAAGGGAACCGTACTTGACCTTTATTTTTATAGAGTAATTAATTGTTCTTTTTGGCGGCAGCACTCTGTGGTTCATTTGTACAAAAAAAAAGGCCACTACTATGCCCACAGTTAGTAACATAGCATATCTCAGTTTTTCTAAATATCCACTACCAAAATGTTCCTGGTTTACGATCCAAACTACACGCTTTTTTTCTTAATAGTTTTGCTTTCACAGCACAAGTTGTAGCCGTTACCGAAACCTGGTTAAAACCTGAAAACTTTAATTCTGAGCTTTTCTCAAACAATTATGTGTTTCATCGGCGTGATCGTATATCTAGAGGTGGAGGTGTTGTAATTGCTGTTGACTCATGCTTTTCATCGGAGTTGTTGACATTGGGTAACTCATTTGATATAGAATTTATAGCAGTGAATCTGTCATTACATATTTACAGTTTATTCGTTTGCTGTTCATATATACCGCCTCGTTCGGATTTGCTTATTTATTCTTACCATAACTAAGTATTCGTAATGAGCCCAATTCTAAATATTCCCTCGGAATTTTTTTATTCCCGCGGAAAAATTCCTCCAATGCTTTTCTCCTAGAGAGGACAATAATTGGGGAATAGGAATTTCGGATTTTCGAAGTCAGCTGCTTTGTCAATTGAAATTTCGTTGCGCATTTCTTATTTTGTTTAAAAAATTTAAAAGTTGAATTATTGTTGCAAATTTGTTTGAAATTAAGAAATAAAATATAAACAATGCACAGTATTGCATTTCATGTGGTACTCACTGAAATGAGTAATGAATTGGTGCCACAGCAACATCAACAGAGGAGCATAAGAAGAAGACGGCGGGATAACACAAATCCGCCGGAGTTACCTGCTTCCATTCAGCCAACCAATTTTCTGGCGGCCAAGTCGAGTTGAATTCGTCTTTCGTCATAGGCCAAAATCTATTTAACCCTAGTGAGATAACGTACATCTATGAGACGTACGTCGTTTTAATTTTGCTCTCAGTCTCCAACAATCGTAAAGAGAGAACATTCTCACTCTCAGTTTTGTTAGCTATACCAGCTTGTCAGTGAGGGGTATTTTTCAGTAGTAGCTTTTTTGTTTGCTGAAATATATACGATGGTTTTTTAAAAATACGTCTAAGAGACGTATCGTTATCTTTTACGTGACTACAAATTCTATATGTAATTTTTGCCTAAAATGGTAATTTTAGCTAATATTTTTTTAAGTATAGTTTAAAACAGTTAATTCATTCAACTGAAGTACAAAACAATGTATTTGATATTAATTTTTTTGCTTTACCTGAGGTCCTTCGAAAAAGACTGATTTTTGCAAGGACAAGTCCAAGACAAATCCAATTTAAAACATTTAAAACAAGTGAATATATATCAAATAAATGATTAAAAAAAAAAAAAATTAAGTTGTTTTTATATCATTAGGATCCTTAAACTTGAACGCGTCTCTCAGACGTACGTTATCTTTCTAGGGTAAAAAAATAACGTTATATTTCTAGGGTTAAGCCTTCTTAAAAGTCCTTGCGCAGTTTCTGGATGGCTGCATCAAATATACCCAGGGCTATTCCGTTTCTTATGATATATTTTTCGACTTAAAATAAAGAACATTGTGGTAGAATCAGGCCCGACGAGTGGGGAGGGAGAATGGGGGGATTCCTCCGGGCCCGGGGTTTCTGAGGGGTCCCGCTATTTAGAGGTACTAAGACATTTTTTTTAATTCAGGAAAGTCTTTAGTTGTTCCATTTGCAATTTTTTAAGCCGATTTTGAAAAGCAACGAATATCTGCATTTCGTTTTCATATTATAGTGCAGTGTGAAAAACATTCTGAAAAGTCCTTTACTTTAAATTTAAGAATAAATATTTCATTTGGCAACTGGCTCAAAACGCTGTTTATGAATTTGTGCAAAACACGTGAGGAAAACTATATTAGATCAACGCAAGAAAGCCAAGTATTTTGCTATTATCGTTGATGCTACGCCTGATGCTAGTCACGTTGAACAGACTATGTTCATTTTGCGCTACCTCCATTTCAATTCGAAAGCAACAAATTTTACAATTCAAGAACGGTTTTGGGCTTTCGTGGGTTGTAACTAGTGCTTACGATTTCGTCTCGAATACAAGCGAGATTTTTGAGACCCGAGAAATAGGGAACTCGATTTCTCGCGAGATTCTCGTGTCTCGAAGTACTCATAATTCTCGCGAGTTTCTCGACATAAACTTAATCGCTCTATGTACAGCATTTACACACTTGTTTTCTTTTACTTGTGACTTCTTACTTGATGTTATTGCTTTCCAATGACACTTAACTTAAAACGTATTTATTATACATATAATTTTGTTCCAAATATTTTACTTTTTTTAATGAGACATCGAGAACACGGTTTCTCGCGAGCTTCTCGACTTTCAATTCAGTCGCTGCATTGGCTGTATTCTATACATTGCGGTGTTTTTTACTTGTGGTTTTGTGGACATTTTCGCTTGTGCTCCAGAAGAGATCGTAAGCTCTATATAAAACAGCCAATGAATCGATTAAATTGAATGTCGATAAACTCGGGAGCCTTACGAGTACTTCGAGATTCGAGAATCGAGACTGGCGAAAAATCTCTTTTCGAACAAGTTCGAGAAATCGTAAGCTCTTATTGTAACAAAAAAGTGGTCAGGAAATCGCAGATTTAATTTGCCATAATCTAGGTAAACATGAAATCCCATTAAAAGATTGTCGTACACAAGGGTACGAGAACGGCGCCAATATGAAACGGGCTTACAACGGAGCACAACGTCACATTCTCGACAAAACCTAGAATGCTGATTACTCGCCTTGTGCAACCCGCAGTCCCAATTTATGTGGTGTTGATGCTGCAGAATGTTGTACGGTTGCAATTACTTTCTTCGGAGTTGTACAAAATTGTTTTATTATTTTCAGCAGCAGTTCACAACGATGGGACATCCTCAAAAAGAAATGTACCGAGCACTTTTCACAGTCTTTCTAATGGTGGGGTGGTCGGCTTGAATTGAGGCAATCAGACCATTCGCAAACCATGTTCCAGGATTAACACAAGCACTAAAAGCATTACATAAGCTAAATTTGACTGCACAAGCATACGGAGATGTTACCGGCATTCTCAAGTACAGCAACAAGTTCGAAGGTATCTCGCTGTCCTCAATGTGGTTTAAAATACTGAAACAATGGGAAACAATTTTAAACGAATGCAAAACAGTTGCTGTTCAATTGAACATCTCGCCAAAGTTTCCGGACATTCGAAAGAGGAATCCCAAAAGACGGTTTGAAGATAATGGAAATGAGATGATTACGGATGATCCAGAGTCTGATTTTAAAAACAATTCATTCTTGGTGATCGCTGATTCGGTAATCAATGGCATTATTGACCGATTTGCAGCTATGAGAAATTTGAACGAGACGTTTTCCTTTTTGTGGCAATGACCTGGATGAAACTACGGTTCGGGCGAGCGCAGTAAAATTTGCAGAAAAATACAAGTCCGACGTTTCTCAAAGCTTAGAATACGAAATAGTTCACTTGAAGCTCATTTACGAAGCAAATTTTGAAGAGGTCACCATTGGAATTGCTAAATGCCATATATGTTTAAAATATGTATACAATGTTCCCCAACATTTGTGTTGCTTTACGCATCTGTCCTTGCAAGAATCAAAAAGATTAATTGAAAAAATATGTGGCTGTTAAAAGAGAATTTTATTTCTACGTTACAATAAAATAGTATAAATAGCAAATATTCTGTGTTAATGATACTCAGTTGAGCAGAGCTCATAGAGTATATTAACTTTGTTCGCATAGCGGTAATCCGTAACGGCATAAACTAATCGAGATAGATATAGACTTCTATATATCAAAACGATAACACGATAACTTGAGTAAATTTTAAGGTATCTTGATGAAATTTGGTATGTAGGTTAGGCGCTCATCTCAGATCGCTATTTAAAGTGAATGAAATCGGACTACAACCACGCCCACTTTTTCGATATCGAAAATTTCGAAAAACAGAAAAAGTGCGATAATTCATTACCAAAGATGGACAAAGCGACGAAACTTGGTAGGTGAGTTAACCTTATGACGCAAAATAGAAAATTAGTAAAATTTTGGCCAATGGGCGTGGTACCGCCCACTTTTAAAAGAAGGTAATTTAATAGTTTTGCAAGCTGTAATATCGCAGTCGCTGAAGATATCATGATGAAATTTGGCAGGCACGTTACTCTTATTGCTATATGTGTGCCTAATAAAAATTAGCAAAATCGGACGACGAACAAGCCAACTTTAAAAAAAAAATTTTTTTAAAGTCAAATTTAAACAAAAAATTTAATATCTTTACAGTATATAAGTAAATTATGTCAACATTCAACTCCAGTATGATATGGTGCAACAAAATACAAAAACAAAAGAAAATTTCAAAATAGGCGTGGCTCCGCCCTTTTTCATTTAATTCGTCTAGAACACTTTTAAGGCCATAAGTCGAACAAAAATTTACCAACTACGTTTAAAATAATCATTAACACCTTTCATTTGATACCCATATCTAACAAACACGTTCTAGAGTCACCCCTGCTCCACCTTTATGGCAATATCTCGAAATGGCGTCCACCTATAGAACTAAAGCCCACTCCCTTTTAAAATTCTCATTAACACCTTTCATTTGATACCCATATTGTACAAACAAATTCTAGAGTCACGCCGGTCCACCTTTATGGCGATATCTCGAAAAGGCGCCACCCATGGAGCTAAGGCCCACTCCCTTTTAAAATACTCTTTAATACCTTCCATTTGAAACCCATGTCATACAAGCATATTCCAGGGTTACCTTTAGTTCATTTTGCTAAATTGTGATTTTCCCTGATTTTGTCTCCAAAGCTCTCAGCGGAGTATGTAATGTTCGGTTACACCCGAACTTAGCCTTCCTTACTTGTTTTATTTTCAGCTCTTAGCCCAAAAATCATTTAGTTGATGTGGGAAAAATTTCTTTTGATGTAATCCATCAATAATGATTCATGAATGAGACGTCATTAATACAAATTAATAAAATGTATTAGTGGATTTTTTATAGAGGGCCCGTAAGTTATTAATTCCCGGGCCCGGATTTTCTCTCTACGGCCCTGGGTAGAATGTGCATATTTTAGAACAAATTTGTACAAATAAGTGTTCTTTCTTAAAGAACCAATTTTCTTTAACTATTTTGATGCATTCCCTTTAATTTAGCAAGTGAAAAAACTCCTAAGAAATGGCAGAGAAATCTCCCTCTCACTCACATTCATAATACCTACATTTCTTCCATAACCGGTTTCCGCTTTTTCGAACATTGTTCAGAATAGGAGGAAAGGGAGAAGTGAAAAAACTCACAAGGAATTTTTATTTAGAATACGGGGAATGGGAGAAGGGATAAAATGAGCACGGAATTGTTGTTTAGAATTGGGCAGAATGTGTACTCTCAGTTACGAGATAAAGATTGTCTAGTAGTTCTTGGTGAGTTTAAATTGCCCTCGGTGAACTGGATAAGTGGCTCACACTTTTTCAGCCGCAGCACTCAATATGAATTTTTTAACTATCTATTGAATACATCTCCCGTTCAGATCAACGATGCGTTAAATTGTAAGAATAAGATTCTTGATTTGGTATTTGTGGATGACTGACATGATTGATTGATTATAATCAGAATTGTATGCGTGTTATGACCTAGAATCAACAAATTCTTTATTTTACGATACTCTTAATTGCTCCCTCGAAATTTTTATTCCCTCCGATGCGTTAGAGTATGGTCGAATAAGCCACCGTGGTCCTCTAAACAACTTGTGAGACTTAATAACAAGTTGAAAACTTGAGTTTTTCAGTAATCCAAAAAAATTCACAGTTTTGTTAACTCTAAGAGAAAAACTTCTGGATTTCCAGCTGCCTTCACTTTTGGATGTAAGAATGCTAATTCCGATAATGGTATCGCTGATTCATTTGCAAAGTTCTTTGAATCGACGTATTCATCTAAATCATTTCAATCTGGTCAATATCCGTTTAAATTAGAAAGTTTTAATTGCACTCTAAATCCTGCCATTGATAGCAATACTGTTCTTCAGACTTTTATGAAGTTGAAACCAATTTTATCTGAGCCGATTACTAAATTATTCAAGCTATCTATGGAATCTGGGTAATTGCCATTAATTGGGAAGCAGTAATTACTCGCCAACTTCAGCACATGTGTGGCTCTTTACTATCGCCTAACCAGCATAGTTTTGTACCTCGAACCGTGGTTCCTCAGGGTAGTCATTTGGGTCCATTGCGTTTTACCCTATTCATAAACGATTTACCAAATATTAACTTACGTTCCCGAACTCTTATGTTTGCGGATGATGTTAAACTCTGCTATTCATTTCTGGCCTCTGAGTTATCCTCTTTCTACATCGTGCAGGCCGACTTGGACTCTTTTCAATGCTGGTGTACAGCGAATTTTCTAGATTTAAACTGTCTTAAATGCAAGCTAAAGACATTTCATCATGTGAAGCCAATTTCGACATGTTATAGGTTAAATAGCATGTCGTTTCAGAAACAATTTTTAATTTTCGCACTCCGTGGCCTTAACTGGAATCATGACCTTCATCTATCACCATACAAAAATAGGCTGCTTCTTATTAATTTAGGAACTTTGGAAAACCGAAGAATATTACCTGGGGTAATTTTCCTTCACAAGCTCATCATCGGTGAGATAGACTCCTCTTACCTTGCCAGTCACCTAAACTTCGCTGTCCCTAGGAGAACATTTAGATACTATGTGCTTTTCACCTATCAATATGCCGAAAAAATTTTGCTAAAAATAATGCCTTGCGTAATTGGTGTTCGCATTATAATGATTTGTATAACTGTATCAGCATGGAATATTATTTTACTGCTTTGCATAATTCAATACTCTCATATCTGACCTAAGGAAGAGTGATTATTTCCCACAATACTGTGTATGCTGGGATGGTAGTAGCGTGCTCCGCCAAACACATTGTAGGTCTTGGGTTAAAGTCCTTTGTAAAGCAATATCAACAACTTAGAAAAATTCAATTGGAAAACAGGTTCTTCTTAGCGGGATTTCCCCTAAGCAGTGGTTTTGCAAACACAACCAGTGCATTTCTGTCGGCATTATACATGTAAGTTCCGTCCCTCCAATATGTAGGAGAAACTAAAAAAAAGCACAAAGCAAATTGGGAGCGAAGTTTTGGGCTTAAATTTCCTTGGAGGTAAAACGCGCCAATTATTATTTTCAAATAGTGGCACCGCTTTCCGTGGATTTTCTAAAAAGCTCCATCAGTGCGACATCCGGCGACACCTATTGCCAAAGTAAAATCCTATTTTGGAAAAATATCGGCTCTTTAAAGGCCCTAGAAAACTTGTCATATTCATCACGCCTAATTCGTAACCATATTTTCACTTAATTATATATAAATGTATATTGGCATCGCCTATTGGTGTCTTAACCTAAACAAATTTCATAACTTCATAAAATAGAAAATATGAAAAATGCAATTCACAAAATATAAATAAATTCGCCAACGCAAAAATTTATAGAATATGGATATGGAAGAAAACCAAAAATTAATTGGTTGGCTTTGGTGTCGTTATGACTAAGGCGTTATTCAATGGCTTCAATAACCGATTAGATTTACCTCCATAGAACTCGTTGAATCAGCTGTTTTACACGGAGTTTGCCAGGGCCTTAAAGTAGTCATTCCGCAATTTTGTTTTCATCTCATGATCTATTCATAAACGAGGGAACTTTAAAGTTGCGATCATAGTTTGGTCTCCCAACTTAATTCATTTACATGCGTCGCACTTTCATTGCATACAATAAAATATATTTATTTTCTCACAATTAAAGCTATTTATTGGTACAAGATATAAGGAAAAAACATCATAATTTCGACTGCTGGGTGGAATGTAACGCTCCGTTTCAGAATGTTTCGAAATTCTGCATTCAGTCGAGTTAGGGTGATATTCCACTCAACAGCCAATTCATAATAACACCAGTCAGTTACATTTTATTTCTTAGAAATCTTAGAACACGTGGACTTGTTAGATTTATAAATATATGCGGAGAATCGTACTTGATACGTTGTGCCAGCGCACAAAGTCGGCCATCCACAACCCCTCCTGCTCCAAGATCTCCACCCGCTAAATCTCCTATACACCCAACAGCAAACATGATTTCATCTGCATTTCCAAATTCTGTCATTTTCACGAGCGCAGTTTTAAGACTAGGAGAAGGAGGTGGAGTGTTTACATCATACGAAGCCCATCCTCTAACTTGCATCAGATCTCCCGGTTCTAATTTGTTATTGCAAAGTGGTATTATTATTTCTCCAAATTTCTCTTTAAAGGGTGAAATCACTTGAACCACAGCCATATTCATAAAATCTATGTGTGGATTATAATCAGGATGAACAAATATTTTGGCAACAGCGTGTGGTCTTCCAATTTTGTTTATATTTGTTGTAGCTACTAAAACGAGGAGTTCAAACCTATTTACAGCGTACACCCAAAGCGCAACTGTAACCAAAGATTTCTCACTGACTATGGAACCAACACATCTATAGGCGTTATTATGAAGTATTGCAACTGTGTGTGGGCTTTTCGTTATATCTACATCTATGCCGCCTATAATGCGATATTCGGCAATCGTATAGCTTAAACTGCAACTAAGCAGGATAAAAAGCACCGCGAAATTATTTTCTTGGTTCATTTTATTTTAAATTTAAAACCTTTTTTACTACTTTCAAAATATAAAGTACACCTAGATTCATTTTGTGGGCGCTATTTATACCCAATTGAGTTGCGTAAATAAAAAATAAATTCCAGGAATTGGAAACAACAAAAGTACCTCTAAATTTAAGCTAAAGCTACTCAAGGTAAATCTTGTTATACTCAGCGTTCTTTTCACACAGAGTGTATTAACTTTGGTAACATAACGGGCATAAACGAATCGAGATAAATATAGACTTTCAGATATCAAAATGCTGAGGATGAAAAAAGCAATTGATTTAGCCATGTCCGTCCATCTTTCTCTATGAACACGATAATTTAAGTAAATATAGAGAATAAATATTGATATTTGGTATATGGGATCCTTGGCGTTCATCTCCCGTCGGTATTAAAAATGAGGGAATCGCCCACTTTTTATACACAAAACATGCTTATTTAGTAAATAATTTATCTAGGATGTTAAAATTTGATGAGCGGACTGATATTACGGCTCTTGATTTTTTTGAAAATGGGCGTGGCACCGCCCACTTGTGATAGAATTAATTTTACAAATATTATTAATCATAAATCAAAAACCGTTAAACTTATCATAACAAAATTCGACAGATTGGTTGCCTTTACTAGAAAGAATACTTCGAAGAAACATTAACGAAATCGATGAAGGACCACGCCCATTTTTATATAAAAGATTTTTAAAAGCGTCGTGGACGAATAAAGTAAGCTATGTCTTTGCAAAAAAGAGGTTAATATCAATGGAGTTTCATTTTCCAAGTGAAATTATAACAAGAAAAAGGAAAAAAATTAATTTTTGAAAATGGGCATGGCACCGCCTTTTTATGACCAAACAATTTTCTATGTTTCGGGAGCCATAACTCGAAGAAAAATTAAAGTATCGTAATAAGATTGGATAAACATATTTTCCTTATAGCACGAGATATTTCTAGAAAAAATGGGCGGGATTGGTTAAAATACAGGCCCAGTTTTATATAAAAGATGTTTAGAAGTGCCTTAGGCTAGAATAATAAGCTGTATCATAGCGAAAAATAGTTTTGTATCAATGTTATTTCTCTTCAAGTTTTATTGTAAGAGACAATTAGGATACTTTTTTTAATGGGCGATGATACGATCCTATTCCGATCAAGCATTTCTGGAGCCACGCTGAGTATATAATATTCGGCTACAACCAAACTTAGACATCCTTATTTGTTGTTTGTTTATTTTAATTAGCTCAACAAACATATTTTTCTCTATCAAAATAACGAAGCAAGTGACGCATTTTGCTATACTTTATCAAAACAGCATTTCCTTCCCACTGTTTGTTTATTTATATGTGGGCAAATCCAAAATAAGGTCCAGCACGAAACGAAAATCAAAAGTGGTCAGACTTTATTTTTGTCCTGGACAGAGAAGCATGATTGCTAAGAAAGGCTTCATCAGGTTTGCAAATTTGGATGTTTTACTAACAAACTATAACGCCCTTTCTTTATATTGTTGCGCTGTTAAACACAGATCTATATTTTTGCTTTTAATAAAATTGTGTCTAGACTTTTATTTAACTTTAAAAAACTTTAGAAATCGTTGTCAGAAGGAGGGCATTTTGCGCTTTCAGCAGTGTATAAACTGTTAATTGATTCTTGGAGATGTTAAAGAAATATTACCTCAAAATTTATCGAAGAATAAACAGAGGGAAAGTTATATACGAGTATACGTCTCCGCTTATGAAAAAGTGGTTTTGGGCCCTTAGCCCGGAATTTGAGGGCGTATTCGAAATTCCAGGTATACTGGTTTTGTTTACTCTACTAGACCTAAAACTTGTTATCTCGCAAAGAATATATTTTCAATGTCGTATAGGTAATTCATTGAGAAAAATGGACGCGTACATAACTGTATTTAAGCTTATATTCAGCGTTTTAAAAGGATATATCTGATTTCGAAAAATTACGGCCATTGAGTCTTTATTTCCCCTTCTATCTATCATTTAAGGAATGTACAATATTCCCTTAGCTTCTATAAGTTTTGCATATTTTCAGAAGCATTTAAAAATTACTCCCATTTATTGACGTGTCCGAACCTCATCATATATTGTCATATATATGTACTTACATTTTTGAGGTACCCACAATTGTTGCTTCAAATGTTGTAATATCCGCTCAGTCCGCCGCTCATATTCTCTTTTACGGATGTTGTAATGCGTGCGAATGCCGCGTCCATTACCAAGGAATTGCCCACATGTATTTGCAAAGTGTGTTATTAAGTTCACACGTGTACAATGAATGTGTTTTTAATGAAAAGAACAATGGGTACACTTAATTAGTTTTATCTGTTTTGAGATGTGTAAATAAAAAATAATATTTCCGGTATTTGAAATATACTCAACGTGCTGTGCACACAGACTGTATTAACTTTGGTAGCTTAAACGAATCGAAATAAATATAGACTTCCATATATCAAAATGCTGGGGATGAAAAAGGAATTGATTTAGCCATGTCCGTTCATCCGTCCGTCCATCTGTCAGGGCACATGATAACTTGAGTAAATATTGAGAATAAAATATTGCAATTTGGTATTTGGGTTCCTTGGCGCTCACCTCCCATTGCTATTAATAATTAGGGAAATAGGAAGGTAACCACGGCCACTTTTTACATATATAACATTTTGGAAAACACATAAAACCTGAATATTTAGTAAATAATTCATATGGAATGTTAAAATTTGATGAGTGGACTGATATTACGACTTTTGATTTTTTTTTAAATGGGCGTAGCACCGCCCACTTGTGATAAAATCAATTTTACAAATATTATTAATCATAAATGTAAAGTCGTTAAACCTATCATAACAATATTGGATAGAGAGGTTGCCTTTACTATAGAGAATGCTTAGAAGAAAAATTAACGAAATCGTTTAAGGACCACGCCCATTTTTATATAAAAGATTTCTAAAATGGTCGTGGACGAATAAATTAGCTATATCTTTGCAAAAAAGAGCTTTATATCAATGGTGTTTCATTTTCCAAGTCAAATTATAACAAGAAAAAGGACAAGAAATTAATTTTTGAAAATGGGCATGGCACCGCCTTTTTATGACCAAACAATTTTCTATGTTTCGGGAGCCATAACTCGAAGAAAAATTAAAAGATCGTAATAAGATTGGATAAACATATTTTCCTTATAGCACGAGATATTTCTAGAAAAAATGGGCGGGATTGGTTAAAATACAGGCCCAGTTTTATATAAAAGATGTTTAGAAGTGCCTTAGGCTAGAATAATAAGCTGTATCATAGCGAAAAATAGTTTTGTATCAATGTTATTTCTCCTCAAGTTTTATTGTAAGAGACAATTAGGATACTTTTTTTAATGGGCGATGATACGATCCTATTCCGATCAAGCATTTCTGGAGCCACGCTGAGTATATAATATTCGGCTACAACCAAACTTAGACATCCTTATTTGTTGTTTGTTTATTTTAATTAGCTCAAGAAACATATTTTTCTCTATCAAAATAACGAAGCAAGTGACGCATTTTGCTATACTTTATCAAAACAACATTTCCTTCCCACTGTTTGTTTATTTATATGTGGGCATATCCAAAATAAGGTCCAGCACGAAACGAAAATCAAAAGTGGTCAGACTTTATTTTTGTCCTGGACAGAGAAGCATGATTTCTAAGAAAGGCTTCATCAGGTTTGCAAATTTGGATGTTTTACTAACAAACTATAACGTCCTTTCTTTACATTGTTGCGCTGTTAAACACAGATCTATATTTTTGCTTTTAATAAAATTGTGTCTAGACTTTCGTTGTCAGAAGGAGGGCATTTTGCGCTTTCAGCAGTGTATAAACTGTTAATTGATTCTTGGAGATGTTAAAGAAATATTACCTAAAAATTTATCGAAGAATAAACAGAGGGAAAGTTATATACGAGTATACGTCTCCGCTTATGAAAAAGGCGTTTTGGGCCCTTAGCCCGGAATTTGAGGGCGTATTCGAAATTCCAGGTATACTGGTTTTGTTTACTCTACTAGACCTAAAACTTGTTATCTCGCAAAGAATATATTTTCAATGTCATATAGGTAATTCATTGAGAAAAATGGACGCGTACTTAACCGTATTTAAGCTTATATTCAGCGTTTTAAAAGGATATATCTGATTTCGAAAAATTACGGCCATTGAGTCATTATTTCCCCTTCTATCCGTCATTTAAGGAATGTACAATATTCCCTTAGCTTCTATAAGTTTTGCATACTTTCAGAAGCATTAAAAAATTACTCATATTTCTTGTCGCGTCGGAACCTCATCATATTTGGTCATATATGTGTACTTACATTTTTGAGGTACCAACAATTGTTGCTTCAAATGTTGTAATATCCGCTCAGTCCGCCGCTCATATTCTCTTTTACGGATGTTGTAATGCGTGCGAATGCCGCGTTCATTACCAAGGAATTGCCCACATGTATTTGCAAAGTGTGTTATTAAGTTCACACGGGTACAATGAATGTGTTTTTAATGAAAAGAACAATGGGTACACTTAATTAGTTTTATCTGTTTTGAGATGTGTAAATAAAAAATATGATTTCCGGTATTTGAAATATACTCAACGTGCTGTGCACACAGACTGTATTAACTTTGGTAGCTTAAACGAATCGAAATAAATATAGACTTCCATATATCAAAATGCTGGGGATGAAAAAGGAATTGATTTAGCCATGTCCGTTCATCCGTCCGTCCATCTGTCAGGGCACATGATAAATTGAGTAAATATTGAGAATAAAATATTGCAATTTGGTATTTGGGTTCCTTGGCGCTCACCTCCCATAGCTATTAATAATTAGGGAAATAGGAAGGTAACCACGGCCACTTTTTACATATATAACATTTTGGAAAACACATAAAACCTGAATATTTAGTAAATAATTCATATGGAATGTTAAAATTTGATGAGTGGACTGATATTACGACTTTTGATTTTTTTTTAAATAGGCGTGGCACCGCCCACTTGTGATAAAATCAATTTTACAAATATTATTAATCATAAATGTAAAGTCGTTAAACCTATCATAACAATATTGGATAGAGAGGTTGCCTTTACTATAGAGAATGCTTAGAAGAAAAATTAACGAAATTGTTTAAGGACCACGCCCATTTTTATATAAAAGATTTGTAAAATGGTCGTGGACGGATAAATTAGCTATATCTTTGCAAAAAAGAGCTTTATATCAATGGTGTTTCATTTTCCAAGTCAAATTATAACAAGAAAAAGGACAAGAAATTAATCTTTGAAAATGGGCATGGCACCGCCTTTTTATGACCAAACAATTTTCTATGTTTCGGGAGCCATAACTCGAAGAAAAATTAAAGGATCGTAATAAGATTGGATAAACATATTTTCCTTATAGCACGAGATATTTCTAGAAAAAAATGGGCGGGATTGGTTAAAATACAGGCCCAGTTTTATATAAAAGATGTTTAGAAGTGTCTTAGGCTAGAATAATAAGCTGTATCATAGCGAAAAATAGTTTTGTATCAATGTTATTTCTCTTCAAGTTTTATTGTAAGAGACAATTAGGAGACTTTTTTTAATGGGCGATGATACGATCCTATTCCGATCAAGCATTTCTGGAGCCACGCTGAGTATATAATATTCGGCTGCAACCAAACTTAGACATCCTTATTTGTTGTTTGTTTATTTTAATTAGCTCAACAAACATATTTTTCTCTATCAAAATAACGAAGCAAGTGACGCATTTTGCTATACTTTATCAAAACAACATTTCCTTCCCACTGTTTGTTTATTTATATGTGGGCAAATCCAAAATAAGGTCCAGCACGAAACGAAAATCAAAAGTGGTCAGACTTTATTTTTGTCCTGGACAGAGAAACATGATTTCAAAGAAAGGCTTCACCGGGTTTGCAATTTTGGATGTTTTACTAACAAACTATAACGTCCTTTCTTTACATTATTGCACTGTTAAACACAGATCTATATTTTTGCTTTTAATAAAATTGTGTCTATACTTTTATTTAACTTTAAAAAGCTTTAGAAATCGTTGTCAGAAGGAGGGCATTTTGCGCTTTCAGCAGTGTATAAACTGTTAATTGATTCTTGGAAATGTTAAAGAAATCTTACCTAAAAATTTATCGAAGAATAATCAGAGGGAAAGTTATGTATGAGTATACGTCTCCGCTTATGAAAAAGGGGTTTTGGGCCCTTAGACCGGATTTTGAGGGCGTATTCGAAATTCCAGGTATACTGATTTTGTTTACTCTACTAGACCTAAACTTGTTATCTCGCAAAGAATATATTTTCAATGTCATATAGGTAATTCATTGAGAAAAATGGACGCGTACGTAACCGTATTTAAGCTTATATTCAGCGTTTTAAAAGGATATATCTGATTTCGAAAAATTACGGCCATTGAGTCTTTATTTACCCTTCTATCTGTCATTTAAGGAATGTACAATATTCCCTTAGCTTATATAAGCTTTGCATATTTTTAGAAGCATTTAAAAATTACTCCCATTTATTGACGTGTCCGAACCTCATCATATATTGTCATATATATGTACTTACATTTTTGAGGTACCCACAATTGTTGCTTCAAATGTTGTAATATCCGCTCAGTCCGCTGCTCATATTCTCTTTTATGGATGTTGTAATGCGTGCGAATGCCGCGTCCATTCCCAAGGAATTGCCCACATGTATTTGCAAAGTGTGTTATTAAGTTCACGCGTGTACAATGAATTTATTTTTAATGAAAAGAACAATGGGTACACCTAATTAGTTTTATCTGTTTTGAGATGTGTAAATAAAAAATAAGATTTCCGGTATTTGAAATATACTCAACGTGCTGTGCACACAGACTGTATTAACTTTGGTAGCTTAAACGAATCGAAATAAATATAGACTTCCATATATCAAAATGATGGGGATGAAAAAGGAATTGTTTTAGCCATGTCCGTTCATCCGTCCGTCCATCTGTCAGGGCAGATGATAACTTGAGTAAATATTGAGAATAAAATATTGCAATTTGGTATTTGGGTTCCTTGGCGCTCACCTCCCATTATTATTAATAATTAGGGAAATAGGAAGGTAACCACGCCCAATTTTTACATATATAACATTTTGGAAAACACATAAAACCTGAATATTTAGTAAATAATTCATCTGAAATGTTAAAATTTGATGAGTGGACTGATATTACGACTTTTGATTTTTTTTTTAATGGGCGTGGCTCCGCCCACTTGTGATAAAATCAATTTTACAAATATTATTAATCATAAATCAAAAATCGTTAAACCTATCATTACAATATTCTATAGAGAGGTTGCCTTTACTATAAGGAATGCTTAGAAGAAAAATTAACGAAATCGTTGAAGGACCACGCCCATTTTTATATAAAAGATTTCTAAAACGGTCGCGGACGAATAAATTAGCTATATCTTTGCAAAAAAGAGCTTTATATCAATGCTGTTTCATTTTCCAAGTCAAATTATAACAAGAAAAAGGACAAAAAATTAATTTTTGAAAATGGGCATGGCACCGCCTTTTTATGACCAAACAATTTTCTATGTTTCGGGAGCCATAACTCGAAGAAAAACTAAAGGATCGTAATAAGATTAGATATCCATATTTTCCTTATAGCAGCAGATATTTCTAAAAAAAATGGGGGGGGGGGGGGGGGGGGGTGGATCGGTTAAAACACAGGCCCACTTTTATATAAAAGATATTTAAAAGAGTCGTAGGCTAGAATAATAAGCTGTATCATAGCGAAAAATAGTTTTGTATCAATGTTATTTCTCTCAAAGTTTTATTGTAAGAGATAATTAGGAGACTTTTTTTAATGGGCAATGATACGCTCCTATTCCGATCAATCATTACAAAACATTTCCAGAGCCACGCTGAGTATATAATATTCCGCTGCAACCAAACTGTTGATTGTTTGTTTTAATTAGTTCAACAAACATATTTTGCTCTATCAAAATAACGAAGCAAGTGACGCATTTTGCTATACTTTATCAAAACAACATTTCCTTCCCACTGTTTGTTTATTTATATGTGGGCAAATCAAAAATAAGGTCCAGCACGAAACGAAAATCAAAAGGGTTCAGAATTTATTTCTATGACTTGGGATTAAAGCTCAAATACGTGTATGATGTGGAAATCAAATAGTTTATTCTTTCTCCCTATCCTGGACAGAGAAACATGATTTCAAAGAAAGGCCTCATCGGGTTTGCAAGTCTTGATGTTTTACTAAACAACTATAACGTCCTTTCTTTATATTGTTGCGCTGCTAAACACAGATCTATATTTTTGCTTTTAATACAATTTTGTCTAGACTTTTATTTAGCCTTCAAAAAAACTTTAGAAAACGGAGGTTTTATAAATTGATCCTGCCCTTATCCTTATTAAAAAAGCTTTCAGATTTTATATAGGTTTTTTTACTGAAAAATTTCAGGAAAACTAGGGTAGCATTTTCTATTGGTGTCTAAAATTTGTCAAGTCCATTACCTCTCTTCCATTAGTTCATCCATATATTGGCTTGCAATTTTATTTCTGTCTAGCCAACGAACAAAACTTATATGTTGTCAGAAAAAGGGCATTTTGCGCTTCCAGCAGTTAATTAATTATTGGAGATGTTAGAAAAATTTTACCTAAAAGTTTATCGAAGAATAAACAGAGGGAAAGTTATATACCAGTATATGTCTCCGCTTATGAAAAGGTGCGTTTGGGTCCTTAAGTTTCCTCTACTAGACCTAGAACTTGATATCTCGCAAAGAATATATTTTCAATGTCATATAGTGTAGTTCATTGAGAATAAAAGGCCGCGTCCGTAACCGTACTTAAGCTTACATCCAGCGTTTTAAAAAGATATTTCAGATTTCGAAAATATACGGTCATTGAGTCTTTATTTCAACTTCTGTCACTTATTTAAGGAATGTAAAATCTTCCCTTAGCTTCTTTTAGTTTTGCATACTTACGCAAGCATTAAAAAAACACTTTTATTTATTGCTGTTGTTATTGCTGTTGTTATTGTTGTTGTAGCAGTGCTTCGCCCCATCCAATAGGTGCGACCGATCACAAATTGTATCAATATCCTCTGACAAGAGTCCAAGGAAACTTGCTGTTTCAACAGTGGTGGACCATAATGGGAGGGGTGCTAAAGGCGTTGGTTTCACAATACAGTTAAAGAGATGGTTGGTGTCATGTGGGGAAACATTAGAGGCAGGACATGTATTTTGTATGTCGGGGTTGTTTCTGGATAAGTAAGAGTTTAACCTGTCACAGTATCCAGATCGAAGTTGAGATAGAGTGACTCGCGTTTCCCTAGGGACAGGGCGTTCTTCTGCTACTTTTGGGTATTGTTCTTTGAGTACAAGATTAACCGGGCAATTCTTGGCATAGAGGTCCGACGCCTGTTTGTGGTGTTCACTGAGGACCTACTTGTGTTTTTTAGCTGCATTCGGTGTTGTTCTCAGGTGCCTGCTCCCCAAGGCAGCCGGTTCTATGTACCGGAGCGAATCGTGATTTTTCTCCACCAAGGGCTGTCATTGCAGTGTAACCCCAATTAATATAACCCCATTCTATTTCTTGTCGCGTTCCTACCTCATCATATATTGTCATATATATTTACTTACATTTTTCAGTTACCCACAATTGTTGCTTCAAATTTTGTAATATCCGCTCAGTCCGCTGCTCATATTCTCTTTTATGCAGGTTGTAATGTGTGCGAATGTCGCGTACATTGCCAAGGAATTGCCCATATGGATTTGCAAAGTGTGTTCTTTAGTTGACACGTGTACAATGAATGTGTTTTTAACGAAAAGAACAATGGGTACACTTAATTACTTTCGAGACGTGTAAATAAAAAATACGATTTCCGGAATTGGAAATATACTCAACGTGCTGTGCGCACTGAGTGTATTAGCTTCGGTAGCTTAAACGAATCGATATAAATATAGACTTCCATATATCAAAATTCTGGGGAAGAAAAAGGAATTGATTTAGCCATGTTCGTTCATCCGCCCGTCAATCTGTCGGGGCACACGATAACTTGAGTAAATATTGAGAACAAAATATTGCAATTTGGTATTTGGGTTCCTTGGCGCTCACCTCCCGTCGCTATTAAAAATTTGGGAAATCGACTTTTGATTTTTTTTAAATGGGCGTGGCACCGCTCACTTGTGATAGAATCAATTTTACAAATATTATTAATCATATATCAAAAACCGTTAAATCTATCATTACAATATTCGATATAGAATGCTTAGAAGAAAAATTAACGAAATCCGTGAAAGACCACACCCATTTTTATATAAAAGATTTCAAAAACGGTCGTGGACGAATAAATTAGCTATATCTTTGCAAAAAAGAGCTTTATATCAATGGTATTTCATTTCCCAAGTCAAATTATAACAAGAAAAAGGAAAAAAAAAAATTATTTTTTAAATTGGGCATGGCACCGCCTTTTTATGACCAAACAATTTTCTATGTTTCGGGAGCCATAACTCGAACAAAAATTAAAGAATCATACTAAGATTAGGTTCATATATTTTCCTTATACGTAACAAGAAATATTTCTAAAAAGAATGGACGGCATCGGTTAAAAACAACGCCCACTTTTATATAAAAGATGTTCAAAAGGGTTAGGCTTGAATAATAAGCTGTATCATAGCGAAAAATAATTTCGTGTCAATGTTGTTTCACTTCAACTTTTATTGTAAGAGGACATTAGGGGATATTTTTTTAATGGGCGCTGCCACGCCCCTATTCCGATCAAGCATTACAAAACATTTCTAGAGCCACTCTGGGTATATAATATTCGGCTACACACAAACTTAGACACCCTTATTTGTTGTTTGTTTGTTTTAATTAGCTCAACAAACATAATTTGCTCTATCAAAATAACGAAGCAAATGACGCATTTTGCCATACTTTGTCAAAACAACATTTCTTTGCCACTGTTTGTTTATTTGTATGTGGCCAAATCCAAAATAAGTTCCGGCACGAATCGTAAATCAAAAGTGGTCAGACTTTATTTCTGTACTGGACAGAGAAACATGATTTCAAAGAAAGGCTTCATCGGGTTTGCAAATTTAGATGTTTTACTAACAAACTATAACGTCCTTTCTTTACATTGTTGCGCTGTTAAACACAGATCTATATTTTTGCGTCTAATAAAATTTTGTCTAGACTTTTATGTAGCTTAAAAAACTTTAGAAATCGGAGGTATTATAAATTGATTCCGCCGTAATCTATACTAATATATATTTTGAAAGCTGTTTTTTCTGGACCACAAAGCTCGAGAACGGCTGACCCGATTGAGGTGAAATTTTGAGCATAAATTTGGTGGTGGCTCGACATGGTTATTAGAGGTTTATGCCAATCACTATTACATACCGGCGGTGGCGGTGTGGGCGGCGCGCCGGTTTATACCGGTGTTCTTACTTTAAAAAGCTCGATTTTTCTATTTAAAAAAAAATAATATTTAGGAAAGGTTTTGTTTGTATGTATTTAAGGAAATCAACGCTTTGGCCATTTCGCAAAGATCCGGGGTTTTTGCCCCAAAATCTCGCAAATCGTTAAAAAATTTTCAGAAGTAGCTCCTTGCGGAGGGATTGCCCCTCGTTCACTTACTCCAGAGAGGCTTCGAACCTAACCCCGGTCTTTGGAATTGGTACTGCTGCGTCTGCTGAAAAGAAATAGAGATACATAAAATGGTCACACTTTTGTCTGTATATCTCGTGCAAGGCGTAGTTTCACCTGGGGTTTACTCCTAATAATCATCGTGAACACAATTTCTTTAAATCATTTGTGGCTCCCTGGCGGTCACGCACAAAGGCAACTTAAAAAAAAAATAAAAAATAAATGTAAGGCGCGATAACCTCCGAAGAGATCTAAGGCCGAGCTAGGTGTAGCTCCGAAGACTTTCTAACGGATGTTTTTGTCGCGCTATGCTGCCGAGCTACAACAGAGAAACTCTTGAAACGTTGGGGAGTGACTATTCGGCCAAGGATGCCGCCCTCGAAATCATAAGCAGTCTAAGTGGATGTAATTGCGTAATGGGTGAAGATCGTATGATCCTCGGCACATCTACATAATTAATATTTTACAAGGACTCTGGATAAAATTTTTAAAATGTAGACCAATGTTTGCAGACGTTTGTGTCCACAACATTGATTCCAATAGTCTTCGTTAAATAAAAATGATATTTTAGAATGAAAGTCGATTATAAGTTGAAGGATGTTAACTGCTGTTTTCCGGCCTTATGATATAAGAGCTCATTATGGATAACCGCCTAGCTTCAGTTCTCATACTAGTTCGACTGTCCACTACGTTAGGGTAGTAGTACACACAGTCATTAGTTCGACTGTCTTGGGTAAGCTTTTGCTTCACACACTTAGAGTGTTCTTGCTGAGGACAAAGCCTGACCTGGTAAATATATGTGCCTACGTATTCACATTTTTAAAAGGAAGCCGTATCGGATAGGTGATATTTAAACTTGGTTGATAGGCTATAATCAATGTGGTTCACTTCAAGGGTCTAGTTTTGTATAAATGCGCCAACTTTAGGAAATGTCAAACCGGGAGGTTTGGATGTTGAAGAATGAGGTGTGAAAATCAATATTAACATTTCAGACGCTATTGTATACTTTCGCAAATAAACAACAGATGTTTGAACGTAAGCCCAAGTGATTTTTCAAACCCTTCTCATACGTACATATATCCTCAACTTAAGTATGAGGTAAGAATCATTTTAAAGGAGTGTTTATACCCCTAGAACCTACTAAACGATCTTGCATCACAGATTTCGCTTATTCTTTAAGCTAATCGCAATATAAATTTTTTTTAAAAATCGGCACCTTTTTTGGGTAATTTGCTTTTTTTAACAACTTGAGAACAATTTGAAAACATTTTCGCCTTGGGTCATTTTATTTGAATTCATTGTTCATTATTAATTTTTTGGAAAAAAAAATGCAAAGTGAGCATATAAATTTATTATATAACTTTTCGTTTAGTGTTTTGTTTTAATAACTTGGTGAATTTGGTGACGCAAAGCCCGTGTTAAGCTGATATCGAAAGCGCCTGTTTTTTTAAATAACTTCTGAACAGTTAGAAAGAGTTAAATTTCGCGATTAGTTTCTTATAACTGGCAGTGATGCGCATCCGCTGATACCACTTTCGACCACATCCGACCAATTTTCGATATGAAGAATAAATGGCCTAAACAGTGTTAAAGAGTAGAAAATGTGTGATGAATTAAACAAGGGGTGCCACAGGGTGGTGTCCTATCCTCACTTCTGTTTAACTTCTACATATCAGAGCTACCTTCGCCACCACAAGGAGTTACTATCGTTTGCTACGCCTATGGCTGCACAATAATGGCCACAGGCCCAGGCCCACAGATCGATGAGCTTTGCAACAAAATAAACGGCTGCCTCCCTGATATCTCCAGTTTTTTCACCTCGCGAAGCCTGACATTATCACCGACTAAATCATCGGCGACCCTATTCACAATTTGGACGTCGCAAATGTCGACCATTTTGAACAACTACGCCAATGGCACTACGTTACTGACTGTCTTACACCCCAAAATCTTGGGTGTGACGTTTGATCAGGATCTACAGTTTGGTGAGCATGCAGCGGCAATTGTGCCGAAAATCCAGAGCCGTAATAAAATCCTCAAATCTCTTGCTGCATTTCTAGGGGAAAAGATAAAGAAACGCACATTATCACTTACAAAGCAATTGGCTAGCTGATTGCATCCTACGCGTCCCCGATATGGTCCCCAAGCCTAAAGACTACTCACTGGAAGAAGCTAGAGGCCTGCCCAAATACTGCCCTCATAACTGCCACGGGTTGTCTTCTTATGTCCCCAGAAATTAAATGCTAACCAAACAGTCCCTCTTGAATACCCAGAAATCTGGGCATCCCAACAGACATCTGATTGATGAGCCAACATCGCCCAATGGCTTAAGGAGTCATCTACGTAAGCATTATGAGGAAATACGGTAGTTGAGAACACAGCCGTATGAAGCCAAAAAATACAAGCAGGTGCTCAGTGAACTCCAGAGACAGGCGTCGGACCTCTATGTCAGGTATTGCCCTGTGAATCTTGTACTCATAGAACAATACCCTAAACTTGCAAAAGAGGAACACACACTTTCTAGGGTAACGCGAGTCACTCTAGCTCCACTTCGATCTGGATACTGTTAAACTCTTACCTATCCAGAATCAACCCCGACATATAAATGTATGCCCTGCTGGCATACATGACAACCATCTCTTCAATTATAATGTGGAACCAACGCCTCTAACACCCCTCTCATTATGGTCCACCCCTGTTGAAACAGCAAGTTTCCTTGGACTCCCGTTAGAGGATATTGGTGACAATTTGTGATCGGTCACACCTATTGGATGGGGCAAAGCACTGCTACAACAACAACAACAGGTATCAAATATGTAACACGCCGGCGCCGCGCCGATATTTTTGACATTTGGCGGCGGCGTGCGAAAAAACGACCAAAATCGGCGGTGGCGGCGGCGTTTATGGGCGGCGTATATATCTAATGGTTATAGGCTAAAAAAAAACTACAAAATGTGGACCAGAATAACCCTAAAATGTGGTCATGCGATATGGATATCAAACAATAGGTATCGACAAGGGTTTTAATGTATAGTTGATTTCATTTCAATATCTAACTTAGTTTGCGAGATATCGACCAAAATGTGGACCAGGATAACTTTATAATGTGTTCTTACGATATGGGTATCACACGATAGGCATTGACGAGGATATTAATGTAAGGTAGTTTTAATTTTGTTACCTTAGTTGGTTTGGGAGATATCGAAAATCTGGACCAGGCTAACCTCTGAAGGTTTATAGACATATATTATGGGTATCAAAGATATATGTATATATAAAAGAAAGTGGTGTTAGTTACACTATTTATAACTCAAGAACGAATGAGCCGATTTGGCTGAAAATTGGTGGAGAGGTAGCTTAGAACCAGGAGACGCACATAGGATACTTTTTATCCCGTTATGGCTAGGGTCTTGAGATCAAAACGTGGGCATGGGTAATCCTGGGATGTGCTTGTACTATATGGGTATCAAATGGAAGCTGTTAGGTGCTGGGTGAATAGGATCTCCAGATATAGGCGAAAACGTGGACCCGGGTACCCCTAGAATGTGTTTATAGAATATGGACTACAAATGAAAGCTATTTATGAGTTCTTTAGTACAGGGTACTTTTCATAGCTATTGGTAACTAGGGTATCGAAATATAGCCCAACACGTGGATCAGGGTAACACTGGGATGTGTTTTTACATCATGGGTATCAAATTGAAGCTGTTGATGTGTGCTTTAGTACAGAGTGAACCTTGGACCCGGATACCCCTAGAATGCGCGTGTAATATGGATATCAAATCAAAGCTATTGCTGAGAGTTTAAAGTAATTTTCATTGTGATATTCAATTTATTCGCAGCAACCTGGGAAAACTGATAAATATGAATGCGAAGCCGAAATAAAGACATGAATTAATAATACTCACATACCTATTTACATACGTCCTAATCGATTTGCCTGAAATTTGGTATAAAAATTTGCCTATATTAGTATTTACGATCCTATTTTCCGGGATGTAGACCAGAGACGACCTGGGACTGGGATTAGGACTAGGACTGGTACTGAAACTCGAAGTGGTACAAAATCATGATAGGTGAGCTTCATTTGTGTATATTGGTGATAGTGTTATTGACGTTCATATTGTGAAATATCAGTAAGCTGACCCTTTAATTTAACTTCCTAATTTTTAGAGGAATAAAATTGTTTTATGTCAACGCGAAATGGCTCACTTACATTCTGGGATGTGGGATAGTCACAATCAAATACAAAAACCATTGTATTAGGGAGCGACAATGAGCATGTAAGTCATTAATTTGTATTTGTCATATGATGTTTAAATACGTACTAATTAGTTAATAAAATCAGAAGAAATGAAAAGAGTGTAGGCGGAGATTTTATAAAGAAAGTAGGAGTCCAAAGTTATATAAGGGTGGTAGTAGTTATTATTCGTATTCAAAATAACACACCTAATAACCCATGGAACACGATTTACGCGATATAATTGAATGCATACGATGGGCTAAGGAAGATGATAATCGTGCATACCATTTCCGAGCCCCTGGTCTTCATCTCCAAATTTATTTCCTAATTAAACGAATCATGCGAAACAGAAATGCAGTCAATCCTAACTTGGATTATGGCTATGAGTATAGCAGAAAATTAGCAAAGCGTCGACGAGCTACCCAATAATAAGTAGTACAGGTGTTGTAATTTTAAATGTACCACAACGAACTTTTACTGCAGTAAAACATATCCCTATTGTCCATATTCTTTCTCAAAGAAGCTAGTGGTGAAAATTGGCATTTTCAAGTTGAATGAAAATTGCCACAGCAACTGGTTCTACGTACCAGAATGACTTGGGTTTTCTCTGACGGAGGATGTATATGTCACATTTGAGATTACCTTTGGCAATTATTATAATTTCCTTACAAATGGAATTGTGTGCGAATAATAATTAAAATATAAACTCAAAAGTCAATTCTTTCATACTAGGTATAATTAAAAACGCATTTATGAAATTAATTTTTGGAATACCTTTCCATTTAAAAATTCTGTAGCATATCCTCATGATTGAAAAATGTTCATGAATATGATCGGAAAGAGACACCGAAAAACAATCAAACATTAATTCATATAGGCAAAACTCAATTTTGCAATGATATCAAATACACTAACAGCTTAGATCAGAAATGTGTAAGGATATCAATAGAAAATTATTATTGGAGAATAATAACATTTGAAATACACTTTCTCTCGACGATTTTATAATTCTCGAATCGAAAATACTTTGAAATTTGGACGTTTAGGTTATATGGGATATGATATTTGGGCGGTGTAATTGCTAATTTAATTGTGGATTCTGTGGCAGATAGTGAATCTGCGTTAGGGTGTTTTGGCCTCGTTCGGGGAGCGAGAGCAGGGTTTGGATTTTGAAAATTGTAAATAAATTAGGCCGAAGGCCTTTATGTTCTTTGGCAGATAGCGGGTCTGCGTTAGGGCTTCTGGTGACCTCGCTCGGGGTGAGCGAGTGAATTATGGGATGTTCTCTTTGAAAATGAAAAAATAGAATTTTGTGGCAGATGGGGGATCTGCATTAGGGTGGTTGATTGGCCTCGGTGGGCGAGCGCTGGGTTTTGAAATTTTGAAAATTTTAAAAGGATTATGGGCCGAGTGCCTTTGCTTTCTGTGGCAGACCGAGGGTCTGCGTAAAGGCTTTTCTGGTATACTCGTTCTGGAATAACGAGTGAGTGGGATGGTTGGTTTTTTTTGAACGGAGGGATGTGGAGGAACGGGGGGGATTGTTAAGCGAAGCTTTTGGTCCTCGCACAATCTTGGGAGATAAGTTGTCCTCTTTGATGACAACTAGATCTCCCACGTGTATATTTTGTTTTGACTGTTTCCACTTCACTCGTTTTTGAAGTTCGGAAAGGTATTCCACCTTCCATCGTTTGCAGAAAGTGTGATGGAGGGCTTTGAGTTTCTGCCATCGATTGATCATCGAGGCAGTGCTCTCACTGGCATCCGGTTCCGGTGGAGCCAGCAGGTGGCTGCCGGTTAGGAAATGTCCTGGGGTTAGTGGCTCCAGATCCGTTGGGTCATTCGATCCCGGACTGAGAGGGCGCGAGTTGAGGCACGCCTCAATCCGGCACAAAAGTGTTTGGAACTCCTCCATAGTATATTTGTGGGGAGAAGCGATCTTTTTGAAGTGGCTTTTGAAGCTCTTCACTCCCGCTTCCCACAAGCCGCCCATATGTGGAGCGCCAGCGGGAATAAAATGCCAAGTTAATGCTTGATGGCTATACTTGGAGACTGTTTTGTCTCGGCTTTCTGCCAGGAAGGCTTTGTATTCCGATCGTAGAGATCTGGAAGCTCCGACAAAGTTCGTACCATTGTCGGAGTAGATGTTCTTCGGATATCCTCTTCTCGCGATAAAACGCGAAAAGGCCGCGAGGAAGCCTGGGGTACTAAGGTCACTAGTGGCTTCTAAGTGGATGGCCTTAGTGGAAAAACAGACGAAAAGGCATACGTAGCCTTTTGACAGCCGACATCCCCTACCGCGGTAGCTTTTGATGTCGAAAGGCCCTGCAAAGTCTACCCCGGTATTGGTGAACGCGCGGGTAAAAGTAGTCCGCTCGCAGGGAAGGGTCCCCATAAGTTGGGACTGTGCCTGCTTTCGGTGAATAATGCAGGTTTTGCAATTGTGGATGATTGCTCTGATCATGGTCTTGACATTCGGTATCCAGTATTGGGTTCGGATAAGACGGAGCATGAGCTGGTTCTCGCCATGAAGGGAGTCATGATGAGCCATCATAACTGTAAGGCGAGACAGCCTACAATTGTACGGCAAGATGATCGGATGACGCTCATTGTATGACATGTCCTTTGAAGCCCCTAGACGCCCCCCTGTTCTAATAATATCATCTTTGTCGATATATGGGTTGAGTGACAGTATTTCACTCTTTCGATCGATAGGTTCCCTATTTTTCAATTTTAAATATTCTGTCCCGTAAAATTGTTTCTGGCAGACTCGTATTAATGCTTGAGTCGTTGCCTTAATCTCATCGGCTGAGATTACGCACGACCTTTCGTGGAACATTGCTTTAGTTTTTGGGTGAGTTCGTTTATAAAATCTCCTAACATAGGAAAGAACCTTTAAAGCCCTGGGTAAATTTGAAAAACGGTCGAGAATATCTACATGATCTACCCTTGTCGTGGCATATGTTTGTGCCCTCTTCTCCTCAACGGACGTTTTGTATTCGGTCTTTTGTGCTGGCCAGTGGGAATTGTCTTCTTGCAGCCAAGAAGGTCCCTGCCACCACAACGAATTGTTGGTCAACTCTGATGCAAGTAGTCCTCTGCTTCCTAGATCCGCTGGATTAGATTCCGAGTCCACGTAAAGCCAGTCCTTGCTACCGACCATATCGATGATCTTAGTGATTCGGTGTGCGACGAAGGTTGACCAGGAACAGGGCGGCTTTCTTATCCATGCGAGTACGATGGTTGAATCCGTCCAGAGGTGAACTTTTACGGGTCCCAAATGAATATTTCGGAATATTGATTCCATCATTTCTGCGAGAAGCACGGCGCCGCAGAGTTCTAAACGTGGTAGCGAGATGGTTTTCACTGGAGCTACTCTGGTTTTTGCTAAGAGTAAGTGAATGAAAAACTGATCGTCTCTTTTTACGCGCATATATATCGCTGCAGCATATGCTTTCTCGGAAGCGTCACAGAAGCCGTGGATTTCTATTTCGCCTTCCGGGGAAAAATTTACCCACCGCGGTATCCGTATGTTATCTATTTCGCCATAGTGTTGGGTGAAGGTTTTCCACCGTTCTAATGTATTTGGTGAGACAGGCTCATCCCATCCGGTGCCTTCTAACCAAATATTCTGCATTAATATTTTTGCTACTATGACCATTGGTGCAAGCCAGCCTAAAGGGTCGAAAAGTTTGGCTATAGCGGATAGGATTGCGCGTTTGGTGATGTTCTCGCCCTTCTCTAAAACTCCTGCGGTGAAGTAAAACATGTCTGAATGCGCGTTCCATCGTATTCCGAGTGCCTTCACCGAGCTAGCCTCTTCAAACGCTAGGAAGACCTCGCTGAGCAAATCCGTTTTGGGGATGTCCTGAAGGACTTCTTCACAATTGGATGTCCACTTGCGCAATGGAAAGCCAGCTGAGTGTAATGCTTCGCGAATCTCGTTCCTTGCTTTGATAGTTGACGCTATTGTATGCCCTCCAGATAAAACGTCGTCGACATACATACTTTCGCGTAATATACCCGATGCTATTGGGTGGGTATTTTCTACATCATTAGCCAAATGTAGAAGTGACCGTATCGCGAGGTAGGGGGCGCAGTTTACACCAAATGTGACAGTCTTTAGTTCGTAAAGACTGATGGGTTCGTTGGGGGATGTTCGATGGACAATTCTTTGAAATTTGGCGTGATTATCGGTCACCCAAATTTGCCTATACATCTTTTCTATGTCACTATTAAAGACAAAGCGATACAGTCGCCAACGTAAAATTAAAATAGGCAAGTCTGCTTGGAGTACTGGACCTGGGTGGAGTATGTCGTTTAGACTAATGCCATTTGCTGTCGGACTTGACGCGTTGAAGACGACGCGCACCTTGGTGGTGGTACTTTCCGCCTTTACAACGGCGTGGTGGGGCAGGAAATAATTATCCGAATCGTCGGATGGTACATTATTTTTAATTTTTCTCATATGTCCAAGCGTTTCGTATTCGGATAACACCCGAACATACTCTTTCCCTAACTCTTGGTTTTTCAGTAATCGCCCCTCATTTCTGAAGAATTGTGAACATGCGCGCTTTAGAGACGGTCCTAATGCAATCTTCTCAGGGTAATCCTGCCTGAATGGTAGCGAGACTGTATATCTTCCACTTTCATCACGTTTTGTTGTGTCCTTAAATAATTGTTCACAATACCTTTCTTCTTCATTAAGCATTTTGTTTTTGGGAACATTTTCTACCTCCCAGAAAGCTTTTAATTGGTTGTCCAACGCAACCTCGTTGTAGAATGACATGATGCTCTTCGTTGGACTCGGTGCTTCGATGCGACCGGTTAGTATCCAATCGAACACTGTCTCTTGGGCCAAAAGTGTATTTAGTACATTCTTTTTCAGACCACTCAGTATAATTTGGGGATATATGTCTCCTCCAAGTATGAGGTCTACATCTTCGTTGATGTAGAACCTCTTGTCTGCCAAAACCAAGTCTGGGAATGCCTGCATAGTCATGACGTTGATATGGCAGGATGGAAGATTCCCAGTGAGTTTGGCTAGGACTAGAACGGGTGTAGTCAGGCTGAAGCAGGCATCCACTGGTGAACGTAATTCAATTTTTGATGCTTCTTTCACCTGGGCTGACACCGAATTTGTGATGCCTGAAACTTGGGCATGCATTTTTCTCGCTGGCAAATTGATTCTGCGTTTCAGTCTTTCAGTTATAAAGGAACATTCAGACCCTGAATCAATTAATGCCCGTGCGGAGAAGTCGGTACCATTATGGCGAATGTGTACGCGAGCAGTTCCTAATAGCACGCCTGTGCTGGAATTGGCATGACAGGATTTTACATTCTGGTTCGCAGATTGTCGCGCATGTGCCGAAGTTGTTGGGCTATTATCCGCATCTTTGAAAGGATTGCGTACAGCCGTGTGCTGAGATGTATCCGCATGCAGGAGCGTGTGGTGACGAGAGTGGCATTTGGAACAGTTGTAGGAACTGGTGCACTTCGTCACGGTGTGTCCTGGAGATAAGCAATTCAGGCAGCCACTTGTGGATTTTATAAATATAATCCTTTCTACTGGGGTTAAGTCGCAGAAGCGTGAACAGTTGCGTAATCTGTGCTCCGTAGATTTGCACATTTTACAAATTGATTTTATTGTTTGCTTGGATACTTTCGTTTGAAAAGCACCAAGTCTTTTCGTAGGGGTTTCCGTTGATTGTCGCGACGCGTTTGGTTTTTGCACTTTCGAAGTGGTATGCCCTGTAAAACCAGACACTGTTTCAAGTGTCTGAAACCGATTAGACAGGAATTTATCCATATCCTCCCACTTGGATATGTCCATTTTATGGTCTATACTTTGCTCCCATAGAGCCAACGTGCTCTCTGGTAGCTTGGTTGAGCAGAGATAAGTCAGGATTGCATCCCAATTGGAAGTGTCAATTTTGTGGCATTTGAGGGACGAAATACAATTATTTATATCATTTTGCAGCTTTTTTATTGAACTGCCACACTCACTTTCTACCTTTTTTAAGTTAAATAAAATTTGTAGTTGTGTGTTAACTAAGATACGTTTGTTTTCGTATCTTTCACACAAGTTTTTCCAGGCCATCTCGAAACCTTCATTTGTGAGAGGGCATTTTTTAACGATATCTTTTGCTTCGCCCTGCGTTTTGTTGTTGAGATGGAATAACTTTTCCACCCCTTTCAAACTAGAATTGTTTATATATATTGCCGTGAAAAGGTCGCGAAAAGTTGGCCAAGACAGATAATCCCCTTTAAAAACTTCCGTATCGCAAGCAGGGAGGCGAATTTTATGCCCATGAGGTTCTTGCTCAGGGTTGACGTTCTTTTCATCCTTCTTATGTTTTTCTGCCTCAGCAGATATAGACGCTGAACATCGCACGTAGATTGCGTATGCTGCCTTTTGCTTCTTTCTGATCGCCATAACGTCATCCGCTGACACCTCATCAGATCCCAATAGCGAATCAAACGCAGACTTTACCTTCTTCCACAAGAGCCGCAACTCTTCCTGCTGTATTGCAAGGGTGTGTTTGCTATGGTCGCTCTCCGGAATAAGGCTGTAATCTTTATCAAACTCTGCGATTGATTCTGCTAAACGGATGTAGGTTTCCATTGTTTTAATTACGTTTATTAACGAGAAAATTTCCGATTAGAAAAATAGAACTCTTCTAATATGCCTGCCCAGCCCTAAATAAAAACTATTGAACTTCGAGTTTATTATTTACTTTGTTTATTGCAGACTTTTTGTCTTGGTAGCGACAACGAAAAGGGTTTATTTTACAGACTTTTTGTCTCAGCGGCAACAACAAAAAAGGGGACCACTCGCCACCTCCACAAATAATGGGTGTATTTTGGTGAAAGTGAAAAAATGCGTGCAATATACGCAACTAAGCGCAAGAAAAAAGTGTAAAAAGTGTTTAAAAAGTGAAGTGAGCACCGGATTAATTAAATTAGATTGAACTTGATTTCGTGTTTGTGATGTGCAAATAAACAACAACAAAAACCTATTTAGTATGGTGCGGAAAATGAGGTTAGGTTACCCTCTTCCTTGTGTTGTGTCTGGAAAACCTTACCACTGGTGGGGGGATAGACCAGATAATCACAAGGACTGAAATAAATTAACAAATCAAGTGGTTTAACTTTTAAAATGGAAAAATGGTGCCCACTAAGTAATTCCACTTTTTACACTTCTTTTCGATTTCAATATTTCGCGCACAACACAGGTGTTTTCTTTATTTTTCTTCAATAACACTTAAAAAAAAAATGGCAAGAAATATAACACTTACTTCTCTTTGTGCTGTGGCTCCGGTATTTGTATGATATAATATAATCCCACTTTTCTCGTTGTTGTGTTTGGCAAATAAATCCTTTGATGAGTTTTTGTGGCAATTCGCAAGTTTTGTAGTAGGCAAAATCCTTCGGCAAAAGTTTTTGAGGTTGATAAATTGTGCTGTGTTGTGGACTGTATAACAAAGAGGCGCTTTTAGTTCCTGGTGAGGAGGACCAATGTTCGGCCTGAGTGCGTCGTAAACCGGCAGTGGGTAGGCGCACAAGGGTCGATCTCGGGAAGGTTCACTCAAAAAAATATGATAAAAGAAAACACAAAGAGGAATTTCCTCGTTATAATATAATATTTAATTCAAAGTGAAAAGAAAATCGACAGTGGTTATAAGGTTACCTTTATGTTGAAAAAGTGATGACGGTGATCCTTGGCGATGTGTGCTGGTTGGCGGTCAATCGAGAAAGAGACCGGTTATCCCGTTGAGGACAACCGCTAAGCCGCGAAAAAGTCCTCTGGTATTAAGGAGGGGAAACAAAGCCACACACACAACAGCCCCCACATATACGTGCATGGGTGCTGACAACCCGCACACACACGTGCATGCGTATGAAACGCATGCATGTGCATGCATGCACACAAATGCGGCGTGAGTGTGGGTGGCTGGAAATATTATTAAAACGTTAGGGAGGGGCGCCGTCAATCAGATAAAAGTTAGGCATTGGGCCTAAACACCGTTTTTCCACAAATGAAGCTAACATCTTTGTTTAAATATCACTATTATTTTCTAAGATTAATATGGTATGTGTATGTAATCGTGCTCTTTTTATTTAGTTGATATATTGAAAAACGGTGTAACTCGACTTATCATTATTCCACACATCCCCTCAATTGTTGCTTCAAATATTGTAATATCCGCTCAGTCCGCTGCTCATGTTTTCTTTAAGCACGTTGAAAAGCGAGGGGATATCACGCCCGTTTCCAGGGACTTGCCCATATGTATTTGCAAAGTGTGTTATTAAGTTGACATGTGTACAATGAATGTGTTTTTAATAAAAAGTACATATTAGTTTTATTAGTAAGTTTTATCTGTTTTCAAGTTAGTAATATTCCATCGAACACTAACACAAAATCAGAGTTGAGAGCAGTGCACTAAATTTTGAGTAACAACACTTACAACTTAACTGGGCTGCTAATCAAGGTCTTGCCTTAAGCAGTAATAGACGTTGATTTGTTATGGATTTAAATGTCTGTTCATCTTTCACATATTCGTAAAACTAGCCAATACCCGCGGGCCAGTCCGCACGAAGAAAATACAACATAAAGTTATTGCGACACACCACTATATGATCTTGAAAACGTTACCGAGACCGTCCAGAAAATAATCTTTGAATATTCCCAAGAAATCGCGAAATGTTCGCAGTCGCGGATATAACCACACAGTGATAATTATAAAGAATGGTATGCTGCATATCTTAAAAAGGTAGGCTCCAATACTACACTGAAATACTTTCTTTTTTAAATGATTTTGAAATAATTGCATTTATATTCAAATTACTTATTTGTTAATGTAAACGCCAGAGCGTTAAGATTAAATTGTGCAAAACACACAACATTAAATTGACATGAATGGTTAGGTTAGGTTGGGATGCGCCCCTTTAGATAAAGCAGATGCTCTATCTCAACTAAGATAGCACGCTTTGGAAACGAACTCTGAGATGCGAGGTCTTTGAACATTTGAAGCAGTTCTACCATACGTCTATTTCGAGTACAATTTATTCTCGAAGTAGTCCTCAACCGTTAAGATAGAGCGTTTCGAAACGGCAGCAATGATAGGCCAACTTACACTCAGTTCATCCCATGCATTTAAAGTTAGCGTTTGCGAAGGCTCGACTTTTTGTGTAAAACGTGCTTATTTGCCTCAAATCTTCCCGAAATGCGCGAGGAGGGTCCCGAGAGAGTCCCAAATTCATCCCGAAATTATTATAGGAAGAGCCCGCCGAGTCCAAGAAGTCATCCCGTAATGACCCCTAAAATAGCACCGAGAAGATGCCGAGGAGTCCTTATATCATCCAACTTTTTTATTCCCATCTATTACCTTATGCTCTGGGACCCAATATATATGTACTCTTCTCTTTCTATAAGACAGCACCGAACGAAGCTAACTGGTGGCAGCGAAGAGAGAGTTAAAAACTTCCAGGAAAACCTTAAACATTACCCTTTATTACAAATAATTTAAAATTTAGTATTAGTTATGCAAATATTTCGGAACGCCTCCAAAATATGGTAGCAAAGCTTTAATAGTGCAACAAAATAAAGAAAGGACGTTATAGTTTGTTAGTAAGACATCCAAATTTGCAATTTCTTTGAAATTATTTTTCTCTGTCGAAGATGAGGAGAAAGAATAAACTATTTGATTTCCACATCATACACGTATTTGAGCTTTAATCCCAAGTGATAGAAATAAAGTCTGACCACTTTTGATTTTCGGTTCGTGATGAACCTTATTTTGGATTCGCCCACATATAAATAAAAAAACAGTGGCAAAGAAATGTTGTTTTGAAAAAGTATAGCAAAATGCGTCACTTGCTTTGTTATTTTGATAGAGAAAAATATGTTTGTTGAGCTAATTAAAACAAACAAACAACAAATATGGATATCTAAGTTTGGTTGTAGCCGAATATTATATACTCAGCGTGGCTCTAGAAATGTTTTGTAATGCTTGATCGGAATAGGGGCGTGGCATCGCCCATTAAAAAAATATCCCCTAATGTCCTCTTACAATAAAACTTGAAGTGAAACAACATTGATACGAAACTATTTTTCGCTATGATATAGCTTATTATTCAATTCTAACCCTTTTAAACATCTTTTATATAAAAGTGGGTGTTGTTTTTAACCTATCCCGTCCATTTTTCTTAGAAATATTTCCTGTTATGTATAAGGAAAATATATGAACCTAATCTTAGTATGATCCTTTAATTTTTGTTCGAGTTATGGCTCCCGAAACATAGAAAATTGTTTGGTCATAAAGGGGCGGTGTCATGCCCATTTTAAAAAATAAATTTTTTTCCTTTTTCTTGTTATGATTTGACTTGGAAAATGAAACACCATTGATATAAAGTCCTTTTTTGCAAAGATGTAGCTTACTTTATTCGTCCACGACCGTTTTAGAAATCTTTTATATAAAAATGGGCGTGGTCCTTCAACGATTTCGTTATTTTTTCTACTAAGCAATCTTTATAGTAAAGACACCCTCTCTATTGAATATTGTAATGATAGATTTAACGGTTTTTGATTTATGATTAATAATATTTTTAAAATTAAAAAAAATCAAGAGTTAATATCAGTCCAATTATCGGGTTTTATGCGCATAACGATGGGAGATGAGCGCCAAGGAACCCATATACCAAATTACAATATTATATTCTGAATGCTTACTCAAGTTGTCGTGTGCACTGACAGAGAGACGGACGGATGCCGGGCATGGCTAAGTCAATTCCGTTTTTCATCCTCAGCATTTTGATACATGGAAGTCTATATTTATCTCGATTCGTTCAAGCTACCAAAGTTAATACACTCTGTGTGCACAGCACGTTGAGTATATTTCAAATTCCGGAAATCGTATTTTTTATTTACACGTCTGGAAACAGATAAAACTAATTAAGGGTACCAATTGTACTTTTCATTAAAAATACATTCATTGTACACGTGTTAACTTAATAACACACGTTGCAAACACATATGTATAATTCCTTGGTAATGGACGCGACATTCGCACGCATTACAACCTGCATAAAAGGGAATATGAGCAGCGGAATGAGCGGATATTACCATATTTGAACCAACAATTGTGGGTAGCTCAAAAATGTTAGTACATATATATGACCATAAATGATGAGGTTCGGACGCGACAAGAAATAGGAATAGCAATTTTTTAATGCTTGTGAAAGTATGTAAACCTTAAAGAACCTAAGGGGAACTTCTTTAAGGTTTGCATACTTTCACAAGCATTAAAAAATTGCTACTCCTATTTCTTGTCGCGTTCGAACCTCATCATTTATGCTCGTATATATGTACTAACATTTTTGAGCTACCCACAATTGTTGGTTCAAATATGGTAATATCCGCTCAGTCTGCCGCTCATATTCTCTGTTAAGCAGGCTGTAATGCGTGCGAATGTAGCTAAGGGGAGCGCTTCCCAAGGCAGTCGGTTCTATGTACCGGAGCGACTCGGGATTTTTCCCGACCAAGGACTGTCATTTCAGTGTAACCCCATTTAATTTGTTGCGTCCCTCCCACAAATTGTCATCCTCCCAGCAGCTCCTTGCAGCGGGACTGCTCCATATTCTCTTGCTCCAGGAAGGTATCGAATCCACCGTCTCCTGACCCCGGGGTGCTGAGAAATGGTTTTGCTGCATCTGCCGGAAAAGAATCTTTTTAGGACGGTCATACTCTGTTCAGTGTGCTTTGTGTAAGTGATGGTTGCATCGGACAGGTTCTTCTGGGCTTGATCCCAAAACCCGACGTCCACGTTACCTTTAAAAAATTTTTTTGTGGCTCCTTGCTGTTCACGCCCAAGGGCGTCCCGTAGTCTACGCCTAAGCGCCCCCCACTACCTACCAGCAGCCCCGCTGCTCAGCAAGCCACAACAAGTACCCGCTGCTGCTCGCGCCCCACGGCGCCAACAACTCAAACAGCTGCTACCACTCATAACGACTTTCTTCGTAGTAGAGTCGGTAGCAACGCTGAGCATCAGCTCCTGCCCCCATATTCTCCCCCTTCTTTTCCCGCAGCAATCGTGTAGGTCAGGGAAACAGACTCTTAGTCCCTACCTCCTTTGCACCATTTGCCAGCACAGAATATATATGTTTGCGACATCAGCCCAATACAGCTCCTGCCTTGGGTGGTGCCACTTTCCTAGATGTTCTTATCTCCGCAACGGCAACCCCCCGAAAGGTTTCATCGTGCCATGTTGCCAGGTCGCAAACCCAAATCATCCGGGTATCCCAATGCTTGCCCAAGGACGCCCAGTCCCAGGACTACAACAGCAATTGCGTCCTAGCCTTCCTCATCCCAGGCGTAGTCACCCGTCACTTACCCCCAGAGTGGCGACATCTCCCCCTATGCACTTCAAAATTCTGCAGTTAAACTGTAATGGACTAACTGGGAATATTATGGAGATAGTCGATTTCATGAAGCGGCACAACATCCGCATTTCTGCGATTCAAGAGACTAAACTCACAGCAAGATCTGCATTGCACACCTGCTCTGGGTATAATGTCCACAGAAAAGATCGCGAGAGAGGAAATGGAGGCGGCCTAGCGTTTATCATACACCACTCTGTGCAATATTATATATTTGATCCTGGCATCGACCGCAGGGAAAATATCTTAGAACGTCAAGGCCTATCTGTCCAGTCAGGCGATGCAAACCTAGAAATCATCAACATCTACATCCCTCCTGCCACCTGCTGCCCCAGTGTTTACCGCCCTAATATCAGCGCCTTACTCACTGGCAACAATCGCACTATCTTACGCGATTTCAATGCCCACCACGATATATGGCATTCAAATTTGCGGGCGGGCAGTAGGAGTAAGATGTTGGCGGATCAATTAGAAGAAACGACGTTCTGCACAGTAAACGGAGACGCCCCCACACGTATGGTAGGAAGCTGTCGCAGTTCGCCAGATATCGCAAGCCTTCCGCAAGGTCATTGAATCCGCCTCGGCATGTTTCATTCCCACCGAGAGAATTCCCGAAATTCGGCCCACTTCCCTGCGGAGGCCGCAAACTTAGCGAGAGAACGTGACCTTATAAGACAGCTTGATCCAGGCGACCCCCAAATAAGGGATATAAACCAACGCATCAGATTGCTTGTGGATGAACACAAGAGGGCGAAATGAGAGGAGCACCTAAGAGGTTGTAACCTCTCTAGTGGTGTGGGTAAACTTTGGTCCACCGTAACGTCCCTATCGAATCCGTCTAAGCACAAAGACAAAATTTCCATCGCCTTTGGCGAAAAAGTGCTGTCGACAAAGATAGATGGAGGGCCAACAGACACGCACATAAACACAAATTCAGCGCGTCACAAATCACCATTACCGCTAAAGGGGTTGAGGACGCCATTGGTCACGCTAAACCATCTAAAGCAGTGGGCCCAGATGGCATAGCCATGACGTAGCGCATGTCTTCAACCTGTCTCCTTCCACCTTTGTCATACCCGAAAAATGGAAAATGGCCAAGGTGGTCCCGCTACTAAATCCTGGGAAACCAGCTAACATAGGAGAGTCGTATCGTCCGATATCTCTCCTATCGCCAGAAGCAAAGACGCTTGAAGCCATTTTGCTCCCATATATCCAACCAAATTTGCAGCTAGCCTGTCATCAGCATGGCTTCAGAAAACTCCATAGCACTACCACCGCGCTAAATGCCATTAGCGCCCAGATAAATTGCGGTTTAAATCAAACCCCTACCATAGAACAGTACCCATAGTGCCTGACCTATCAAAAGCTTTTGATACGGTCAACCATGGCTCGCTACTGTAAGACCAGGAAGGGTCTACCCTTCTCCCTTGTCTTAAAAGGTGGACAAATTATCTGGGTGGTCGGCAGGCATCGGTGCAATTTAGAAACGAAACATCAAAATCAAGAAGAATTAAACAAGAGGTGCCACAGGGTGGTGTCTTATTCCCACTTTTGTTTAATTTCTATATATCTAAGCTACCTTCACCACCGGAAGGAGTCACAATCGTTTCCTACGCCGATGACTGCACAATAATGGCCACAGGCCCATGCCCACAGATCGATGAGCTATGCTGTAGAATAAACGGCTACCTCCCTGATCTCTCCAGTTTTTTTGCCTCGCGAAACCTGGCATTATTACCGACTAAATCTTGCGCGACCTTATCTACAACATGGACGTCCCAAATGTCGACCATTTTGAACATCCAAGTCGATGGCACTTCGCTACCGACTGTCCTTCACCCCAAAATCTTGGGTGTGATGTTTGATCAGGATCTACATTTTGGTGAGCACGCAGACGCAATTGTTCCAAGAATTCAGAGCCGTAACAAAATACTCAAATCCTTCGCTGGCAGTACTTGGAGAAAAGATAAAGAAACGCTCATGACTACATACAAAGCAATTAGCCAGCCGATTACGTGCTACGTGTCACCCACATAGTCGCCAAGCCTAAAAATTACCCACTGGAAGAAGCTAGAGACCTGCCAAATACTGCTCTCAGAATCACCACGGGCTGTCTTCTTATGTCCCCAGAACACCATCTGCATAATGAAGCGACAATACTCCCCATCAGGGAGAGAAATGAGATGCTGACCAAACAGTTCCTGTTGAATACCCAGAAACCTGAGCATCCCAACAGACATCTGATTGATGAGCCAGCACCGCCTAGTGGCTTAAGGAGTCATCTTCGTAAGCATTTTGAGGAAATACGGCACCTGAGAACCCAGCCGTATGAAGCGAAAAAACACAAGCAGGTCCTTGGTGAACTCCACAAACAGGCGTCGGACCTTTATGCCGGGAATTGCCCGGTGAATCCAGTACTCAAAGAAAAGTATCCAAAACTCGCGGAAGGGGAACGTATGCTCCCAGGGAAACGCGTGTCACTCTTGCTCAACTTCTTTCTGGATACTGTAACAGGTTAAACTCTTACCTATCCAGAATCAACCCCGACAGACAAAATGTATGCCCCGCTTGCAATGTGTCATGACACATGACACAAACCATCTCTTTAATTGAAATGTGGAACCAACGCCTCGAACACCCCTTTCCTTATGGCCCACCCCTTTTGAAACAGCAAGTTTCCTTGGACTTCCGTTAGAATATATTGATGACAATTTGTGATCGGTCGCGGCTGTTAGGTGGGGCGAAGCACTGCTACAACAACAACAACAACCAGCTAAGGGGAGATTTTGCACTCCTTAAATGAGGGACAGAAGGTAAATTAAAGGCCCAATGTCCGTAATTTTTCGAGATCTGACATATCTTTTTAAAACGCTGGATATAAGCTTAAGCACGGTTACGGACGCGCCATTTCGGCTCAATGAATTACACCATATGACATTGAAAATATATTCTTTGCGAGACATCAAGTCTTAGGTTTAGTAGAGTAAACAAAATCAGTATACATGGAATTTCGAATACGCCCTCAAAGTCCGGTGAGGGCCCAAACCCCCCTTTTCATAAGCGCAGATGTATACTGTTATCTAACTTTCTCTCTGTTTATTCTGCGATACATTTTTAGGCCATTCAATAGTTTATGTTCTTGCGCCTCTAACGATGTAAAAATGTTAATTTTATACAACAAATGGAACAAAACTACAAAATAAATCAAAACTTTAAAGAGGCCATATATAATTTTGCGTTCAAAAACTCACGAATATAATAAATCCATTGAAATTGGGATAAGATATTCCCTTTTAAACCATTGTAGTCGACAAATATATATATATATATATATACTAGAAGACCGGTCAGACGTTGTTCTGCGTAAAGTTGGTCTACCTGCATATATTTTAATAAGCTTTTTCTCTCTAACTGTGCCCTCCCCTCTTCAGTTCTTCTTAATCATTTTATTCACTCCTCCCTCCGTCTTTTTCGCTTCATCTATCTCTATTTTCGTCTCACTATATCTCTTTCTCAGTCTCCTTATCCATCCCTCTTTTCTCTTCTCTCAAGTTTTTCCCATTCTTCTTCATTCCTTATTGCCAGTCCCAGAGGGTGGTATGTATTTTGTTCCAGTCCCATTCCGAGTTCCAGTCCCACTCCGAGTCTCAGTCCCAATCCTAGTCCTAATCGCAGTCCCAGCCTGTCTCTGGTCTACTTCCACGAAAAAAGGATCGTAAATACTAATATAGGCAAATTTATATACCAAATTTCAGACAAATCGAATAGGACGTATGTAAATAGGTATGTAGGTATTATCAATTCATGCTTTTTTTCGGCTTCGTATGCATATTTATCAGTTTTGCCAGGTTGATGCGACTAAATCGAATATCACAATGAAAATTACTTTAAAGTTCTGAGCAACAGCTTTCATTTGATATCCATATTACTTACACATTTTAGGGGTATCCGGGTCCACGTTTTAGCCTATATCTCGAGATCCTAGTCACCGATAGGTATGAAAACTACCCTGCACTCAAGCACTCATCAACAGCTTCAATTTGATACCCATAATGTAAAATCACATCCTAGTGTTACCCTGGTCCATGTTTTGGCCTATATATCAAGACCCTAGTCACAAACAGATATGAAAATTACCCTGTACTAAAGCACTCATCAACAGCTTTCATTTGTTATCCATATTCTATAAACACATTCTAGGGGTACCCGGGTCCACATTTTGGCCTATATATCGAGACCCTTGTCACCCTTACTTACTTACTTAATTGGCGCTTAACCGTCTAAATGGTTATGGCCGTCCAACAAGGCGCGCCAGTCGCTCCTTCGCTCCGCCAACCGGCGCCAATTGGTCACACCAAGGGAGTTTAAATCGTTTTCCACCTGGTCCTTCCAAAGGTGTGGGGCCGCCCTCTACCTCTGCTTCCATAGGCGGGTTCCGATAGAAACACTTTCTTGGCCGGAGCATCATCTTTCATTCGCATAACATGGCCTAGCCAGCGCAGCCGCTGCGTTTTAATTCGCTGGACTATGTTGATGTCTGCGTATAGCTCGTACAGCTCATCATTAAATCTTCTTCGGTACTCGCCATCGCCAACGCGTAGAGGTCCATAAATCTTTCGAAGAACTTTTCTCTCGAACACTCCCAAAGCCGCTTCATCTGCTGTTGTCATGGTCCATGCTTCTGCCCCATATAGCAGGACGGGTACGATAAGTGACTTGTAGAGTATGATTTTCGTTCGCCGAGAGAGGACTTTACTTTTCAATTGCCTACCTAGTCCAAAGTAGCATTTATTGGCAAGATTGATTCTTCGCTGGATTTCAGTGCTGATGTTGTTGCTAGTGTTGATGCTGGTTCCCAAATAAACGAAGTCTTTTACTATTTCGAAATTATGGCTGCCAACAGTAGCGTGGTTGCCAAGGCGCATATGCGCTGACTCTTTGCTCGATGACAGAAGGTACTTCGTTTTGTCCTCGATCACCATCAAACCCATCTTTACCGCTTCTTTTTCCAGCTAGGAGTAAGCAGAACTAACAGCGCGTGTGTTTAGGCCGATGATATCAATGTCATCAGCATATGCCAGTAATTGCACGCTTTTATAGTATATTGTTCCAGTGCGGTTAAGTTCTGCAGCTAGTATAATTTTCTCCAGCATCAAATTAAAGAAATCGCACGATAGGGGGTCACCCTGTCTGAAACCTCGTTTAGTTTCGAACGGCTCGGAGAGGTCCTTCCCAATTCTGACTGAGCTGAAGGTGTTGCTCAACGTCATTTTGCACAGCCGTATAAGTTTTGCGAGGAAACCAAATTCAGACATAGCGGCATATAGGCAGCTCCTTTTCGTGCTATCGAAGGCGCCTTTAAAGTCGACGAAGAGGTGATGCGTGTCGATTCTCTTTTCACGGGTTTTTTCCAAGATTTGGCGCATTGTGAAAATCTGGCCGATGGTAGATTTACCAGGTCTGAAGCCGCATTGATAAAGTCCAATCAGCCGGTTCACGGTGGGCTTCAATCTTTCGCACAATACACTTGAAAGGACCTTATATGCGATATTAAGAAGGCTGATTCCACGATAGTTCGTGCATTTTGCAGTATCCCCCTTCTTGTGGACTGGGCAAAGAACACTTAGATTCCAACCGTCGGGCATGCTTTCGTCCGCCCATATTTTGCTAAGAAGCTGCTGCATGCGCCTTACCAACTCCTCGTCGCCGAACTTGAATAGCTCCGCAGGCAATCCATCAGCGCCCTCGGCCTTGTTGTTTTTCAATCTGGTCATTGCTATTCTAACTTCGTCATAATCGGGCGGGGGGACATATATTCCATCATCATCGATTGCGGGATCGGGTTCTTCATCTCTGCGCGGTGAATTGCTGCCTCCATTTAGGAGAGCAGAGAAGTGTTCCCTCCATAATCTAAGCACTCTCTGGACATCAGTTACAAGGTCGCCGTTTTCATTCCTACAGGAGTTTGCCCCGGTCTTAAAACCTTCCGTCTGTCGCCGTATTTTTTGGTAGAATTTTCGGGCGTTATTCCTTGTGGCTAGCAGCTGAAGCTCCTCGCACTCATGCCTTTCTGCTTCTGCTTTTTTCTTCCTGAAAAGGCGTCTCGCTTCCCTTTTTAACTCACGATAGCGTTCACACACTCCTCTTGTCGCGCTCGCTTTTAACGTAGCCCTGTAGGCAGCGCCTTTTCTTTCGGTTGCAACGCGGCATTCTTCATCATACCAGTTGTTTTTTCGTGGCCGCCGGTAACCAATTTTTTCCTCGGCGGCAGTATGAAGTGCTTTGGAGATATGCTCCCACTGCTCCTGTATTCCTTCAGGATGAGTTGTGCCCTCAGAGAGCAGGTGTGAGAGTCGAGTTGCGAAATCATTGGCAGTCTGTTGTGATTGAAGCTTTTCGACGTCTAGCTTTCCTTGTGTTTTTTGTTCCTTGTTTTTAGCCGCGTTGAGGCGGGTGCGTATTTTGGCTGCAACGAGATAATGGTCCGAATCAATGTTAGGTCCTCGGATCGTTCGCACATCTAAAACACTGGAGGCATGCCGTCCGTCTATCACAACGTGATCGATCTGATTGCGAGTATTTCGATCATGAGACAGCCATGTAGCTTGATGTATCTTTTTATGCATGAACCTCGTGCTTGATATGACCATGTTTCGAGCACCGGCAAAGTCAATCAGCCTCAGTCCGTTAGGAGAAGTTTCATTGTGTAGGCTGAACTTTCCGACTGTAAGGCCAAAAACACCTTCTTTGCCCACCCTGGCGTTAAAGTCGCCAAGCACGACTTTTATATCATGACGGGGGCAGCGCTCGTATGTGCGTTCTAATTGTTCATAAAAAGTGTCTTTCACCTCATCGTATTTCTCCTCTGTCGGCGCATGGGAGCAGATGAATGATATATTAAAAAATTTTGCTTTTATTCGAATAGCGGCGAGACGCTCGTCCACAGGCGTGAACGCCAGAACTTGGCGACAAAGTCTCTCTCCCGCCACGAATCCGACGCCAAAACTGCGCTTATTCACATGGCCACTCCAATATATGTCACAATTTTTGATCTTCTTTCTTCCTTGCTTCGTCCAACGCATTTCTTGGATGGCGGTGATGTCAGATTTTGCTTTGACGAGGACATCAACCAGCCGGGCATCTCCACCAATCCCATTCAGGGAGCGGACGTTCCAGGTGCATGCCCTCAATTCATTGTCCTTCAAACGTTTGCCATGGTCGTCATCAATAGAGAGTGTATTTATCCGAGGCTTGTTGTTATATTTCATTGGAGTATGGTTTTACGTGGCGGGTCCCAAGCCCAGCGCACAACCCGCTCAGCGGGGGTGAAAATATTACTTGGCACGTTTGTATAGCGAGCCGCTTGCTCCAAGACAGACGCCCGCTTGCAGCCGCACCTAGAGGTGTACAGACGCTGCCGATGAAATCTCCCCCGGCTAGCCCTTAAACCGATTATGTCAGAGTGGCCTAGCCAGGTTGTCGCCTTCTCACATTAGCTCACCGCTAAACGGGTGTTTAGCGGCTACCCAGAGGATACTTGGCCGCAAGCGACCGGCAGTAGTGAGCTGCTTGAACCGCATGCAAAAGAATCGCTCTGGCCATTCCCAGGTGAATGGCGGTCAGAAGCTTTCCCCACTTTCGTGGACTTCTACACACGGCCCCACCCTCCACCTATTTTGGCCTATATATCGAGACCCTTGTCACCCACGGGTACGAAAAATACCTCGTATCAAAGTACCCATAAACAGCTTCCATTTGATGCCCACATTTTACAAACATGTCCCAATTACCCAGGTCCACGTTGTGATCTCAAGACCCTATCCAGAACGGGATCAAATGTATCCTATATCTGTCTCCTGGTTCTAAGCTACCCCTCCACCAATTTTCAGCCAAATCTGTTCATCCGTTCTTGAGTTATAAATAGTGTAACTAACACCACTTTCTCTTATATATGTACATATATACATCACATTAGAAACTTCAAAAATAACAGTATTTCTCCACTATTTAATGGATGTTATTATACAATCTACAAACTTCAATCACTCTATCTATTAAAAAAAAAGCGCATGAAAATCCGTTGCGTAGTTTTAAAGGTTTAAGCATTCAAAGGGACATGGGACAGAAAAAGCGGCTTTGTTCTATAATATGTAGTGATTGTGATACATGCAAAAATACCAAAAAATAAAACTTTTTTGAAGAATTTTAAGGAAATGTTTAATATTTTTAACGAAAGATTATTTTTCAATAGATGTATGCGTTCTTAACCCTTTATGTTGCATTAACAATTAACCATTTATGTTACATAAGTAAATAAGTAAGTTACATAAATATGTATGTACATTAGGCGGGTCGATTTAAAATTCGCTCATTGCTCTGTGAAATTCGTATTCTAGGGATCAAAATAAGAAACTTTGCCGAAAGAGTCATACCTCTAAAACGCATTCTGATGTCCCCTCTTTGGATCGAACTTTTGGGTAGGGGCAATTTCAATTCTACCTGCTGTGTCTTGTGGTGGCTTAAAAAAAACAACACAAGCAACTTTACGATCTGCAATTGTGTCCAGTGATACCTTCATTTTTTAAAACGGTTGAATAAAAAACCACACAACTATGTTTACGACATGCAAATGCATCACAGTGATGCCTTGGTTTTAAAAGGGGGTTGTAAAAACGCTAATTTCTAATAATTTTTTTTTATTTCTTTTCTATTACTAAGTTAAATTCATTTTTTCATTTACATATGTTCTGACTAAATAAATTTCTAAAGAGAAAAATAAACTCCAAAAAGAAAAAACATAGGCATTTCAAAGTGCGATTTTTCAAAATTTGCCCCTACGACCCAAAGGGGGGACATCAGAATTCGTTTTAGAGGTATGGTTCCTTCGGCAAAGTTCCTTATTTTGATCCTTGGAATATGATTTTCACAGAGCAATGGGCGATTTTTTTGCCTCCCCACAAGTCGACCCGGCCTAATGTACATACCTATGTCAAGCTGATATGATATGAAAATACATACATATGTACATTCATACATGCCTATAAACCTACGCCCGAATTTAAATATCGCATCGAATGCAAAGTACATATGTACGTATGTGTCGCATCATACCTAACTCAAAAGCAATTAGCGCGAACAGTTGACACCGAACAATCACACACACGAATTTTTTGGTAAAAATCTTACTTTTGTATAAAAAATTTGGCTTATATAAGAAAGGAATCAAGTATTTTTTTTTTTTTTTTTTTTTGATGCAGATCGAAGGTAAATATTTCAAAGTTTTACTGAAAAGTAGAATTTTTTAAATCCATCCATCCGTTTATGAGTTATAGCTATGTAAACAAAAATTTTATGATTTTTTATTACATTTTGGCAATTTGCCACGCCCCTATAATATATTTCTTCAAATTATATTAACTAGACCATCTCACGTAGCTAAGCTTTGAAATGCAAAAAACCGTTTTAAAATCAGAGCATTCTGTGTGAAGTTATGTGCATACATGGCATTTAGTGACTTTATTTTATAAGATTTATAGATATAGATATATATATATATATTTTTTTTTTTTCAAGGCAGTACGATTTACAAGAAAAATGCAAGCTAGTTTGTATTGATTTCTTTTGTGTCTTCATAAGAAATTGTTGAATACACGAAAAAAACCTAAATTAATCTTTAAAATTCATATCTTGTTGAAATAAGAACTGATTTTAGATTTTCAGGCCCGTCAACCTGGACCCCCCCATCGATAGATTCGAAATTTGATTGGCCAGGAATTATGTGCTATTTATGTGCTAATTTCTTCCCAAAATAAAAAATAATGTGTTCAAAATTTAACTACTTATTTTTTAATCTCAAAATGGGGGGTCCAGTTGGGCTCCCCCCTCATAAGCACTTGGTCGAACAAAAAAACGTAGACATGGGAATAATGTGCTATTTATGTGCTCCAAGATAATTAGGCAAGCTAGGCTAGAATTATGTGCTATTTATGTGCTCCAACATTAGCTGCAGTTTGCTCAGAAAAAAAGGAGGACAAGGGGGAGCGGGGTATATAGCTCTAGACGACAGAATCGAAACGGGATATGTGTAGAATTTTGTGCTTTTTATGTGCTAATAAAATACTGAAACTTGGTACATGGGTTCCTTGGCGCTCATCTCCCATCGGTATTAAAAATGAGGGATATCGGATGGGAACCGCGCCAACTTTTTACATATATGGCATTTTGCAAAACACATAAAACATGCTTATTTAGTAAATAATTCATCTAGAATGTTAAAATTTGATGAGCGGATAGATATTACGACCCTTGATTTTTTTTTGAAAACGGGCGTGGCACCGCCCACTTATGATAAAATCAATTTTACAAATATTAAATTTGATAAGATTGAGTACATATATTTTCCTTATAACAGGAAATGTTTCTAGTAAAAATGGACGGGATTGGTTAAAACACAGGCCCACTTTTATATAAAAGATATTTAAAAGGGTCGTAGACTGGATTAATAAGCCATATCTTAGTGAAAAATAGTTTTGTTTCAATGAAATTTCACTTATCAAGTTTTATTGAAAGAGGAAATTAGAAGCAATTTTTTTTAATGGGCGGTGCCCGGCCCTATTCCCATCAAGCATTACAAAACATTTCTAGAGCTACGCTGAGTATATAACATTCGCCTACACCCAAACTTAGACACCCGTACTTGTTGTTTGTTTGTTTCAATTAGCTGAAGAAACATATTTTGCTCTAACGAAGCAAGTGACGCATTTTGATATACTTTATCAAAACAACATTTCTTTCCCACTGTTTGTTTATTTATATTTGGGCAAATCCAAAATAAGGTCAGCACGAAACGAAAATCAAAAGTGGTCAGACTTTATTCTTCTCCTGGACAGAGAAGCATGATTTCTAAGAAAGGTTTCATCAGGTTTGCAAATTTGGATGTTTTACTAACAAACTATAACGTCCTTTCTTTACAATGTTGCGCTGTTAAACACAAATCTATATTTTTGCTTTTAATAAAATTTTGTCTAGACTTTTATTTAGCCTTAAAAAACTTTAGAAATCGTTGTCTGAAGGAGGGCATTTTGCACTTTCAGCAGTGTATAACTGCTAATTGATTCTTGGAGATGTTAAAGAAATCTTACCTAACAATTTGTCGAAGAATAAACAGAGGGAAAGTTACATATCAGTATACATCTCCGCTTATGAAAAGGCGGGTTTGGGCCCTCAGCCCGGACTTTGAGGGCGTATTCGAAATTTCAGGTATGCTGATTTTGTTTACTCTACTAAACCTAAGACTTGATGTCTCGCAAAAAGTATATTTTCAATGTGTCATATAGTGTAATTCATTGAGAAAAAATGGTGCGTACATAACCATACTTAAGCATATATCCAGCGTTTTAGCTGGCATTGGGTCTTTATTTCCCCTTCTGTCTCTCACCTAAGGAACGTAAAATCTCCTTTAGCTTCTTTACGTTTAGCGTACTTTCACAAGCAGTAAAAAATTACTTCTATTTCTTGTCGCGTCCGAATCTCTTCATATATGGTCATATACATTGTAACGAATTTACTTGCAAATCCTCTTATTTGCCCTTCTGCTAAGTTCGAATCACTAAACTGTTGAATAAATAACTCCAATATTGAATAATGGAAAAATGGCCTTTATTAAAATACTTCACAATAACACTTATACTTTGGAACTAGCTTGCTTAACAACCAAACTGATTGATAAGTCAAATGAAATTCTACTATTGCCCGACAGATTACGTGCTTAGTCAATAACTGCTTGATAGCTCAAATCAAACTGAATTCCAGCGACTCTACATTTGCTGCCTTTTATACTCTCTGATTTCAATGTTCGCATCTTCTAGGAGCTTCCATTTCCAGAATCTACTAGTTGCCATCAGCTCTCAAATTTTTCAGCTGTAACTACAATTGCACGATTTTATAGCTTCTCTCATTGCATACTTTCAGAAGTATCTCAGATATATGCATGTGTTTGTGCATTGCTTCTCCGCTGCTCGTATACATACATATGTGTAGACGCAATTATTGATTCATTTATGTAGATACATAATAATTGAATTATTCATGTGAATTCACGTCACTGCTTAGCATCGGCCTAGAGATGGCAGCACCCCTTAGTGTTGCTAATATTCGTAACAATATGTACTTACATTTTTGAGGCAGCCACAATAGTTGCTTCAAATATTGTAATATCCGCTCAGTCCGCTGCTCATGTTTTTGTTTAAAGCACGTTGAAATGCGAGCGAATATCACGCCGTTTCCAGGGACTTGCCCACATGTATTTGCAAAAAGTGTTATTAAGTCGACATATGTACAATGAATGTATTTTTAATGAAAAGTACATATTAGTTTTATTAGTTAGTTTTATCTGTTTTCAAGTTGGTAATATTCCATCGTTCACGACTAAAAACCAGAGTTGGGAGCAATGCACTAAATTTTGAGTAACAACACTTACAACTTAACTGGGCTGCTAATCAAGATCTTGCTTTAAGTATTAATGAGACATTGATTTGTTATGGATTTAAATGTCTGTTCATCTTTCACATATTCGTAAAACTAGCCACTACCCGCGGGCCAGTCCGCACGAAGAAAATGCAACATAAAGTTATTGCGATACACCAATATATGATCTTGAAAACGTTACCGATACCGTCCAGAAAATAGTCTTTGAATAGTCCCAACAAATCGCGAAATGTACGCAGTGATAATTAGAAGGAATGATATGCTAGATATCTTAAAAATGTAGGCTCCAATGCTCCCCTGAAATACTTTCTTTTCTAAATGATTTTGAAATAATTTCATTTATATTTATATTACTTATTTGTTAATGTAAAAACCAAAGCGTTAACATTAAATTGTGCTAAAGACACAACATTACATTGACATGGATGGTTAGGTTTGGTGGGATGTGCCCCTTTTAAATAAAGCCTCCACTTTTTTATTCCCATCTAGTACCTTGCCCGGGCACCCAATATATATGTGCCGAGTACCGAAGAAGATTTAACTATGAGCTGTACGAGCTATACGCACACATCAACATAGTCCAGCGAATTAAAACGCAGCGGCTGCTCTGGCTAGGTCATGTTATGGCGCTCCTGCTAAGAAAGTGTTTCTATAGGGACCCGCTTATGGAAGCAGAGGAAGCGGGCGGCCGCCACTCCGCTGGAAGGATGGGGTGGAACACGATTTAGACTTCCTTGGTATCACCAATTGGCGCCTGTTGGCAGAGCGAAGAAGCGACTGGAGCACCATAACCGTTTAAATGGTTTAGCGCCAATTAAGCGTCCTCCTACCGAGTCCACCGAGATGAGCATATACAACCTCTCTATACCCAGAACTTGCGCATGGATGAAACTAGAAAAATTGGGAAGACGGGCTGACAGCGACACCTTAAGCTGTCCGCAGAAGACTCTCGCTCCAATACCGCAGTCCATTCTGGAAAAGCTCTCACTTACATATATGTGCGAGTAATTAAAAAAAATATATATATGAAAGTTATATATTTTTTTGAGGACAATACTTACATTAAGTAATTATCAATTTAGGGCTTTAATCTTACTTACTTAATTGGCGCTTGCCCGTTTAAATGGTTATGACCGTACAACAAGGAGCGCCAGTTGCTTTTTCTCACTGCCAAACGGTTACAATTGGTCACACCACCTGGTCCTTCCATAGGAGGGTTCGAATAGAAACACTTTCTTGGCCGGAGCGTCACCTTTCATTCGCATAACATGGCCTAGCCAGAGCAGCTGCAGCGTTTTAATTCGCTGGACTATGTTGATGTGTGCATAGAGCTTGTACAGCTCATCGTTAAATCTTCTTCGGTACTCGGTACATATATATTAAGTCCCAGGGCATAAGGCAATAGATAGGAATGAAAAAGTTGATGCTTTATCTAAAAGGGACGCATCCCTACCTAACGTAGCCATTCATGTCAATGAAGTGTTGTGTCTTTTGCACAATTTAATCTTAACGCTCTGGTTTTTACGTTAACAAATAAGTCATATTACTTATAACATATATAACACAATCTTAACTACCTCAGTGTTTCCTAAATGTTGGAAAGTTGCCAAAATTATTCCCATTCCCAAAGCAGATGGTGAGTCCAGGGCAATCGCTAATCTAAAATATCTTTCAAAAGTATTTGAGTTGATCATCGAAAATTGCAGAACTGCAAAACAAACTTGATTGACGTGATTGAAAACATTCGTGAGGCCATTGACAAAGATGAAATCATCTCCTTAGCCCTACTCGACCATTCGAAAGCAGTTGTTCGGGTTTTCTGCCATCTCCACAAAATTAATAGCTTCCTTCTTAGAAAATAGAACTCAATGCGTATTCAATGGGATGGCGGCATCATCTGCATTAGAATTGGGGAGGGGAGTTGTACAGGGGTCAATCGTGGGCCCTCTCCTTTTCTCTATGTATATAAATAACTTGCCAGCTGTAATTACGGACATGACCTCTCACTTGTATGCAGACAATGTGCAGGTCTATAGATCGTGCAGGCTCAACGATATCGCTGCCTGTGTCTTGGAAATAAACAAAACAGTATGCCAAATTAACAAATGTGCCATTGCAAACGACTTATCGCTCAATCCAAAGAAGTCTCAAGTTCTTGTTATCGCTAGAAAACAAATAAACATATCACTCTTACCTCAAGTTTTAATTGGATGCGTAAGTTTTAATATAATAGGACATTAACGTGAGATAGTCACATAAACATAGTCGTAGGAAAATTTTATAGCATGCTTCCCGCTCTTTTGGTCCTCACAACACTTTACCCCTCACGGAATTTGACTTTTACTTGCCAAAACATATATTATGCCGCCGTTGTTGTATGGGTGTCAAACTTTCGCTAATTGTAGTTTTGCGTGTAAGCAACAGCGAAAGGTACTCTTTAATAATATTGCACGATATGTATTTGGAAACAATTCCATCATGCTGACTCTATTTCCATGCCACTTGATAAGTTTCTACAGCTTCTTCTGCATAAAATATACTACACCAAAGAACCAAAGTATATGTACCAAAGAGAAACTGCAGCGAAATCTGTGAGAAACTCGAAACTTATCTCAGCTAGGTACAAGACAATGACATCTGAAAAACAGCTCAAGGTGCAAGCGGTACGATTTTGGAATTCTCTTCTACAAAACTTAGTATCGATTGGTAACATGAACACATTTAAGCGTGAACTACAGAAATAGTTTAGCTCGTAAGCTACTCAAACTACTTTTCTTTTAAATGTGATAAGGGAGTTCAGGATTTTGTGCAAATGGTCAAGCATCATTGAGTTTGCAAAGTGGTGTAGTATATTTACGCAATACACTAACAAAATACACAGCTATGCATTTGCTATGTCATGGCAATTACGCAACATCAAAAACCGTAGTTTATTTTTTCATTTTTGAATAGCAAATTAACAACTGTCAAAACAAAACAAAAAATGTATAGAAAAAATTTAAACGAAAACAAATTTGTTCGCGATTAGCAGCTTTCATTTGCAAAACAACGTTTTCAACACCAAATACACAAAATTTTGAACTCCCTTCATGTACTTTTGTCTACTCAATTAATTGCAAAACTACTGTTTAAGTAATTTAAGTTATTTTGTTTTTTATATAAAAATTTTAATATTATTGAAATTATAATCTGTAGCGACTAACACTAATAATTATAAGGTCTACCCTTGCTGAGTTAGGATTGAACAAAGGACAAGTAAATAAAATAATAATAAGCTCGGGTGTGGTATAACCGAACATTATATACTCAGCGTGAGCTTCATTGTTCATTTCATTTCAGATAAATTACTTTTCTACATAACACGTAGCACCGCCCGTTTAAAAAAAATATGTCCCATTTCCTCTTACAATAAAACCTGATAAGTGAAATATCATTGATTCAAAGCTATGTTTTGCTAAGTTGTAGCTTCTATTCTAGTCTAACACCCTTTTAAATTTATTTTCTATCTAAGTTGCCGTGGTCTTTAACAGATCCCGTCCATTTTTAGTAGAAATATTTTCTGCTATAAGGAAAATATGTGTACACAATTTCATTACGATATGTTAATTTTTCTTCGAGTTATGGCTCCCGAAACATAGAAAAATGCTTAGTCATAAAAAGGTCGGTCCCACGCTCATTTTTTTAAATTTGAATTTTTTCTTATTTACTGTTATAAATCCACTTGGTAAATGAAATGCTATTAATATAAAGCTCTTTTTTGCAAAGATGTAGCTTATTTTATTCATCCATGACTCTTTTAAAACTCTTTTTTTTTTTTTTTAATTTTATCAAGAGTCTCAATATCAGTCCACATGTCAATTTCAACATTCTATGTGTACTATTTACTAAATAATCACATTTTTTGTGTTTTCCAAAATGATATATATATAAAAAGTGGGCGTGGTTATCATCCGATGTCGCTCATTTTCAATACCAATCTATTCTGGGTCCAGATAAGCTCATGTACCAAATGTGGTGATGAGATCTCAATATTAACTCAGGTAATCGTGTTAACGGGCAGACGGACGGACGGACGGACATGCCTCAATCAAATGTTTTTTCGATACTGATGATTTTGATATATTGAAGTCTATATCTATCTCGATTCTCGATACTTGTACAACCAACCGTTATTCAATCAAAGTTAATATACTCTGTGTGGAAAGCACTATATATGTGTGCTAAATAAAAATTAGCAAAATCTTTTTAAAAAAAATTTGTTAAAGTCAAATTTTAAAAGAAAATTTAATATCTGTACAGTATATAAATAAATTATGTCAACATTCAACTCCAGTAATGATATGGTGCAACAAAATACCAAAATAAAAGAAATTTTCAAAATGGGCGTGCCTCCGCCCTTTTTCATTTAATTTGTCTAGGATACTTTTAATGCCATAAGTCGAACAAAAATTTACCAATCCTTTTGAAATTTGGTAGGCGCTAAGATTCTAGGACGATAACGGGTTTCTGTGAAAAAGGTCGACCGTCTGTCCTTCCGCTCGGCCGCTAACACGATAACTTGAGCAAAAATGCATATATCTTTACAAAACACAGTTCACGTACTTATCTGAACTCACTTTGTATTGGTATAAAAATGACCGAAATCCGACTATGACCACGCCCACTTTTTCGATATCGAAAATTACGAAAAACGAAAAAAATGCATAATTCTATACCAAATACGAAAAAAGGGATGAAACATGGTAATTGGATTGGTTTATTGACGCAAAATATAACTTAAGAAAAAAACTTTGTAAAATGGGTGTGGCACCTTCCATATTAAGTAAAGTAAAATGAAAAAGTTCTGCAGAGCGAGATCAAAAGCCCTTGGAATCTTGGCAGGAATACTGTTCGTGATATTACATATATAAATAAATTAGCGGTACCCGACAGATGATGGTCTGGGTCACCCTGGTCCACATTTTGGTCGATATCTCGAAAACGCCTTCACATATACAACTACCACCACTCCCTTTTAAAACCTTCATTAATACCTTTAATTTGATACCCATATCGTCAAACACATTCTAGTCACCCTTGGTCCACCTTTATGGTGATATCTCGAAAAAGCGTCCACCTATAGAACTAAGGCCCACTCCCTTTTAAAATACTCATTAACACCTTTCATTTGATACCAATATCGTACAAACGCATTCTAGAGTCACCCCTGGTCCACATTTATGGCGATATCCCGAAATGGCGTCCACCTATAGAACTAAGGCCCTATAGAACTACGGCCCACGCCCTTTTAAAATACTCATTAACACCTTTTATTTGATACCCATATCGTACAAACAAATTCTAGAGTCACCTCTGGTCCACCTTTATGGCGATACCTCGAAAAGGCGTCCACCTATAGAACTAAGGCCCACGCCCTTTTAAAATACTCATTAACACCTTTCATTCGATACTCATATCGTACAAACAAATTCTAGAGTCAACCCTGATCCACCTTTATGGCTATATCCCTAAATGGCGTCCACCTATAGAACTATGGCCCACTCCCTCATAAAATACACTTTAATGCCTTTCATTTGATACGCATGTCATACAAACACATTCCAGGGTTATCCTAGGTTAATTTTCCTACATGGTGATTTTCCCTTACTTTGTCTCCATAACTCTCAACTGAGTATGTAATGTTCGGTTACACCCGAGGTTACACAAGTAATAAAAGCTTGGTCTTAGAAAAGCCTTTTTCTTAAATTTAATTTAAATATGAATTTTTTTAATTTTTAGTAGGGTAAAATATTGTTTAAATCAGTTATGTAATATTTACTTAGTTATTTGTAACGTTTCTCATCCTATCCATTTCTTTTAATACATCAACATTACAAGGTTTCTTTGAAGTCAACTTTGAACAGTCAGGTTCTTCGATTCGAGTGTTAACTAACTCACAATCATATTTTATTGTGACTTTGCCTATGTCGAGCTCAGTTTACAACCACTCATTGCAGATCTCTCCTCTGTTTTAAAATAAAATTCCAGCTTTCGCTTAGCTAAACTTCCATCACCAACAATCTGTAAAACAAAATCAAGTGCGCAGAATAGTATGCAACATTTAGCGAAAACAGCCTAACTTCTACGTTCGTGTATACACAAACAAAGCGAAGTTACCTGCGTTCTTGAGGACTTAGGCTTTTATGCCAAAGTAAGCACAAATCTTTACCTATAACTCTGTTATCGATTAATTTATCGAATTCTCGCAATGCAATATTACATTGTCATCGGAGTTATACATGTGTTCAAAATTTCAGCTCAATCGGACAACGGGAAGTGTATCAAATTTAATTTGCAAAATTTTATTACATACAACAGCCAAGTGAAACTAAATAAATGCTTATAAAAAGAAAGAGTAAGGGTAGAACTCAATTTCATTTGAGAGAACGAGATGTGTGATAAATGTATGCCAAAAAAAATTTAAGAAAATTTAAGGCATAAAAATTACGAAAAAATCACGTTATCAGGTACACATAATTTAAAAGCAGGTCACTTAATTTTACAAAAAAAAATTATAATTTTAAAAAGGATAAAAAATTTCGAAAAAATCACTTTACCAGGCAAACAAAACCGAACAGCAAGCAAATTTCAACATTTTGCTACTTTTGCCAAACAAACATGCAATTGTTTTTTTATTTTGTGTTAAACATGCAATTGTTGGTAGCAAAATTATTGCATGTGAACAAATGCGTTAGGGGTATGAGCACGTTAATGGGGGCAATGTATATATACATATAGATTTGTTTGTTTATGTATATGTATGTGTGTACATTAAATTCAATGGCAAATGCTTTAACTCGCAATACAACAAATCCAAGCATATACGTATGTATGTACATACGTGATGTGCTGACAGTTAATATGTATGACTGTATATGTGTATGCGTGTGGGTGCATGCCCTACTTTCGCTAAAGGTGTCAAGTCATATCCCAATGTACCCCTCCATGGGCTTACGGACTGAAAAACTCAACAACTTGCATTGAATGCTCTTTCATTTCTTTAGAGGATTGAATAAACCAAATTTGCAGTAACTAGCAAACAAATCAGAAACCAAAGCTCTCCCAGCTTGCATGTGGCTTTGTAAATACTATAGGCATACATATGTACATATGTGCTTATCTATGTGTGTTGTTGCGTACATCTTTTGATATAAATTTGTAAATATTGTATTTGTAAATCATATCTAATATATAAAATTCTTCTGTCACGGTGGTAGAGGCTTAACTACTCCGAAACGGCTGAACCGATTCTCATGAAATTTTGTAACCATATTGGGTAGATCTGAGAACGTCTACCTTTTTTCCGCTACGTGCCTAGGGTCTTGTGTCCAAAACGTTGACCCGGGTACCCCTAGAATGTGTTTATACAATATGTATATCAAATGAAAGCTATTGATAAGTGCTATAGTACAGGATAATTTTCATACAACTGGGAGGCTAGGGTTTCGAGATATAGCCCAAAACGTGGACCCAGGTACCCCTAGAATGTGTTTATACAATATGGATATCAAATGAAAGCTGCTGATGAGTGCTATAGCACAGGATAATTTCCATACAACTGGGAGGCTAGGGTCTCAAGATATAGCATAAAACGTGGACCCGGATACACCTAGAATGTGTTTTTACATTATGGGTATCAAATTGAAGCTGTTGGTGTACGCATTAGTACAGAGTAAGTTTTACACCGCAGGGTGACTACGATCTCGAGATATAGACCAAAGCATGGACCCGGATACACCTAGAATGTGGTTTTATATTATGGGTCTCGAGATATAGCCAAAAACGTGGACCCGGGTACCCCTAGAATGTGTTTATACAATATGGATATCAAAGGAAAGCTGTTGATGAGTGCTATAGTACAGGATAATTTTCATACAACTGGGAGGCTAGGGTCTCGAGATATAGCCAAAAACGTGGACCCGGGTACCCCTAGAATTTGTTTATACAATATGGATATCAAATGAAAGCTGTTGATGAGTGCTATAGTACAGGATAATTTTCATACAACTGGGAGGCTAGGGTTTCGAGATATAGCCCAAAACGTGGACCCAGGTACCCCTAGAATGTGTTTATACAATATGGATATCAAATGAAAGCTGCTGATGAGTGCTATAGCACAGGATAATTTCCATACAACTGGGAGGCTAGGGTCTCAAGATATAGCATAAAACGTGGACCCGGATACACCTAGAATGTGTTTTTACATTATGGGTATCAAATTGAAGCTGTTGGTGTACGCATTAGTACAGAGTAAGTTTTACACCGCAGGGTGACTACGATCTCGAGATATACTCCAAAGCATGGACCCGGATACACCTAGAATGTGGTTTTATATTATGGGTATCAAACTGAAGCTGTTGATGTGTGCTATAATGCAGAGTAAGTTTAACACCGCTGTGCGACTAGGGTCTCGAGATATAGGTCAAACCATGGACCCGGATACCCCTAGAATGTGTGTGTATTATGGATATCAAATGAATGCTGCTGCTGAGAGCTCTAAAGTTCATTGTGATATTCGATTTAGTCGCATCAACCTGGCAAAACTGATAAATATACATGCGAAGCCGAAATAAAGACAAGAATATAATACCCACATACTTATTTACATACGTTCTATTGGATTTGATTTTCGTATATAAATTTGCCTATATTAGTATTTACGATGCTTTTTTCCGGGAAGTATACCAGAGACGGACTGGGACTGGGATTAGGACTAGGACTGGGACTGAGATTGAGACTCGGAGTGGGACTGGGACTGAGACTCGGAATGGGACTGGAACAAAATACTTGGGGGAAGAGAACTTGGGAGAAGAGAAAAGAGATAAGGAGACTGAGAATGAGATAGAATGAGACGAAGGTGGAGATGAAGCGAAAAAGACGGAGGGAGGCGTGAATAAAAAGATTAGGAAAAAGTGTAGAGGGGTAGGGCAGAGTTAGACGGAAAAAGCTTATTAAAGTGTATGCAGATAGGCCAAATTTAGGGCAGAACAACGTCTGTCGGGTCTACTAGTTCATTTATAAATATACACACATGTAATTAATTTAACAAATTTTAAACAGAATAAATAGCTTAAGTATAAAAAGCATAGAAAAAGGAAGGTAAGAAGTCAGTAGAGAATAGGTTGCATTATGCTGATAGTTGGTTTATGTGTTATTAGAAAAAAAAACCATAAAGGACACGTCTGTAGTTGTTTTGGTTTAAAGATTTTCTCACAGTAGACGAAATTGAATTCCAGAGACGTATGATGTTGACGAAGAACAGCCTAGGTAATGCCACATAATTAAAACTGGGTATATTCAGAGAAAATGACCTGGTGGACCTATTAAATGCAAGTTTGTCATAAAAGTATGGGGTAGACTTCGTTAAAATTCTGAATAAAAATATGCAACTCCTTGCCCTTTGATACTTAGTTAGGTTGCCACCTAATAGACGACATCTCCATGCAGATACATGGTCAAATTTGTGCAAGCCATACACATACCGAGTGACGTGGTTGAAAGCAACCTCCATTTTATAGGCAGAGCTCGAGTCTAATGCATTGTATACCAACTCTGAGTATGTTAGGATTGGCATAATGAGCTGTATGGCTAGCTTTCTCCTAATTTGGAGGGGAGTGTAGGGCGCGGACTGCCGCAGATTACGCAAAGTGCCATAAACCTTACCCATTACGGCGTTAATATGGTCGCTGCCATTAAGACTGGAATTAATCACTATACCAAGATTCTTTATTTTATTGACGGTCTTCACGTTAGAGTTATCAATAGTTATTGCAGGTATTTGAAGGTTCGATTAGTTTTTTCTTAGCAATAGGTAACATGTATGATTTTGAAACATTGAGACATAAGCCATTGTCATTCGCCCAACATAATATGGAGGAAAAATCACTATTTACTCAACGACATAAGTAACATATATCAGTAAACTCACTAGACAAATACAACTGAATATCATCAGCGTACGCATGCACATTAACAAATTTACACAAATTAAAGACATCGTTTACAAAGCGACTAAATAGCAAGGGACCAAGTATGGACCCTTGAGGAACACCAGCTGTTAATTCCTTTGGCTGCGATACATCAGCACCGTTGCTCACGAATTGTGACCGGCCGAATAGGTAAATTTTTATCAAGTTGTGAGCGTTATTACCGAATCTAAAGTATCGTTACAACTTGTAACATAACAATGAATGATTAACAGAGTCGAATGCATTGGAAAAGTCGAGTAAGCATAGAAGCGTTAGTTGGCCTTTGAGTTAAATCACGTGAACTGGACCCCCAATTTACCACTTGATCACAGAAATAAAGTCCATAAATTTTTTTCATAAGTAGGTACCATGAAAAATTGAACCCCAAAATATTTTTAAAAAATTTTAATTTTAAGGGTACTTTTTTTTAAAAAAAAAATTTTTGGTACTTTTTGTTCAAAAATTAATTATAAATCAACCGTGAAAGATAAATTGATGAAACTTTTAGGGTTTATTTTTAAACGTATATGTTTTATTAAAATATTGTTATATTAAAAAATTTTTCTTATTATCACATTTTTAATTAACTTTGAAATTTTTAAAAGAAAATTTAACTGACTTCTCGGCCTCAGAATTGATATTCTTTTTATAAGTTACATGCATTATTTATTTAATATTAATATTCCAAAAGAAAATTTTGATGATCGCTATTAGCTTAAACAATACGTTCACTAAATACGCTGAAATAAAAGAAAAACATACTAAAATTGGTTTAGTTTGTATCCTCGCGACGATTGCAACACAGTCTGTCGCGTTTGCGCGTGGCGCCTGGCGCCCACGCACTGTGGTAAACATTTCACATTGTTTTTGTTTTATACTGCAACGTAGCATGTCGTCTGGTCGCGCACCGTTCTAGCGTGCGAGGTGCTGTGATAAAAAAATTCATATTGGACATATTGGACTACAACCACGCCCACTTTTTCGATATCGAAAATTTCGAAAAACCGAAAAAGTGCGATAATCCATTACCAAAGACGGATAAAGCGATGAAACTTGGTAGGTGCGTTGACCTTATGACGCAAAATACAAAATTAGTTAAACTTTGGACAATGGGCGTGGCACCGCCCACTTTTAAAAGTTTTGCAAGCTGTAATTTGGCAGTCTTTGAAGATATCATGCTAAAATTTGGCAGGAACCTTACTCCTATCACTATATAGATGCTAAATAAAAATTAACAAAATCGGATGACGAACACGCAAACTTAAGAAAAATTGTTAAGTCAAATTTTAACAAAAAATTTAATATCTTTACAGTATATATGTAAATTATGTCAACACGTAACTCCAGTAATGATATGGTGCAACAAAATACAAAAATAAAAGAAAATTTCAAAATGGGCGTGGCTCCGCCGTTTTTCATTTAATTCGTCTAGAATACTTTAAATGCCATAAGTCGAACAACAATTTACCTATCCTTGTGAAATTTGGTAGGTGCATAGATTCTATGACGATAACTGTTTTCTGTGAAATGGGTGAAATCGGTTGAAGCCACGCCCAGTTTTTATACACAGTCGACCGTCTGTCCTTTGGCTCGGTCGTTAAAACGACAACTTGAGCAAACACCGATATATCTTTACTAAACTTAGTTCACGTACTTATCTGAACTCACTTTATCTTGGTATACAAAATGGCCGAAATCCGACTATGACCACGTCCACTTTTCCGATGTCGAAAATTACGAAAAATGAAAAAAATTCCATAATTCTATACCAAATACGAAAAAAGAGATGAAACATGGTAATTGGATTGGTTTATTGACGCAAAATATAACTTTAGAAAAAACTTTGTAAAATGGGTGTGACACCTACCATATTAAGTAGAAGAAAATGAAAAAGTTCTGCAGGGCGAAATCAAAAGCCCTTGGAATCTTGGCACGAATACTGTTCGTGGTATGACATATATAAATAAATTAGCGGTACCCGACAGATGATGTTCTGGGTCACCCTGGTCCACATTTTTATCGATATCTCGAAAACACCTTCACATATACAACTAAGGGCCACTCCCTTTTAAAACCCTCATTAATACCTTCCATTTGATACCCATGTCATACAAACACATCCAGGGTTACCCTAGGTTCATTTTGCTAAATGGTGATTTTCCATTATTTTGTCTCCAAAGCTCTCAGCTCAGTATGTAATATTCGGTTACACCCGAACTTAGCCTTCCTTACTTGTTTTGTTTTGAATTGTTTCGTAAGTTTAAGGCATACATCCTTTTCAAGTACATAAGTACAAATACCTTTATGTATATGCATCTATGTAGTACGTATGTATGTATTAGTGTTTATTTTTAGTTTTACTGTGCAAAAATTACAAATTCTCCAGTTTATTTGCAAACATGTTTTCCCTTTAGCTGCAAATGCTTTTATTAATTTGATAGCTTGTCATATCTAATAACTAGAATTGTGAATTTTCGTTTGCAGATTAACCCATTAACGCCCAAATAAAATATGCTGTTAGGAAATGTTCTTATTAAATCATTCATTCATGATTCAAACAGGATTTTAACAAAACACTTAATTTTTTTTATCGTTTTCGTGAACGACACAAAATGTTTTTGTGAACTACTCCCATTTTCATCTGCGCACCGCAGTTGGTTTGTCAAGCGTTCAGGTTTGTGACCGTTGTTTTTCGAGACAGCACCAACTACTGCGGATTTAGTACAACTTTGTCTGGATGAAGAAGATACGTTCGCCAAGTGTGTCGTCTGAATGATAATTGATTCATTGGGGGTGTAGAGAAACCTAATAGATTGATCTATTTGGTCCACTCTTCCCATGCCTTGATTATAGTTTATAAAAATTCTGGTGAGATGTGCATTTACACATATAGCCAAGCAGCGCTCATGGCACTCAAATCCACCATAACTTCGTCTAAAACCTTCAGCAGCTGCAAGAGGTCGCTTCAAGCCGCAATGAACTTCGCAAACCTAGCCATTATAGTCATCATATTAGTCGAGATGCATCGTCCACTTACATCAATTAAAAGAATCATACATAGCAATTTCGACGAGTTTGCTGGATAACCAAGCAAACCTGGCCGAATTACGACAGCCAGAGAACAGAGTACGTATTAAATAGATCAAGGAAAGAAATCTTTATGATCATTGCTACAAAAGTGGGACACTGGCCGCATGGCCTGCATGCTGAGTGAATGGGAACCCTTTTAACACTGTTTGCTGGAGCTGCGAAGAGGAAGGCAGCAAAGAAACAGTCGCGCACTAATTGTGTGTCCACTGCGGATACCCAAAAACATTATTTTCGAGCCTGCGAAAAAAAAAAATATTTTTGGGTTTTGCGGAGTGTTTTGGTCGAAAAATTTACCTTTTCGCCATTTTTTTTCGCAGGCTCGAAAATAATTTTTTTTTTGGGTATGCGTAGTGGAACTTTTTTCCTTAGCCCAAATTCTATCGAAAAATCATTGGCACGATATAGGTTAATAAATCGACACAGTCTAATGCCCAGCTTTATCACACACTAGGTTTCAAACTAAGGGCAGTTATATACCGCCGGAACTTAAGGAAATAGCTAAATGTGCTTCGGCTTTAAATGATTCGAACGGAGTACCGACTAGCCATACGAAATCATGAGCAATTGGATGCAGGAGAAATGTGCATCAAAATGACGCCCCGTGCGCGACTTGGGCTCGGATCTTTGATATTGGGGCGGCACAGCGACCAACCAACCAACACGTCAAAAGCATAGTAATATCCATCTGCACTTGTTGCTGCCCAAATTCGATAACTAAATCTTACACACTTTCCTAGATGTCGCCAAAGTATTTAATCATGGACTCATCCACAAAAAGTACTTCAAGACTCGCTCTGAATCAGATCACATAGAGGTCTTACTTATCTTGAATATTTACTTTCAGTTGAACATGTGGCTAGACGGTTTTCTACAAAGTGTAGATTTTGACTCATTGTATTTGCAACCATCGGAATGAGAAGTTCGCCATCTACACTGCAATAAGACCGCTCCTCAGGAGTTCGTGATAACCACTTAAGGGCAAAATTTCCAAAAATATATTCAGTTCTTCGGTGTTTAGGAGAAAATTGTGTCTGGTGATTTTATTGGCATAATGACATAATGCAGTTTCCAACAATCATTCTAAGAAATATTGATGCCAATAAATTTCTCATAGAAATCCGTAGGGATATGGCCGCTTATTTTGTTTTCAAAGTTTTCTACTCCATTTTCAACCACATCGGTGGAGTGAAAATATAATATGGTGAAATCTGTGTCCAAATTGGTTCCCCGAAACTACCTGCATCGACCCTTTGACATGTAGCAGAGCATTCAAGTGGCTCATCATCACCTTCGTCCTAGTCGGAATCATGTTGACGAAGTGGCAACACTTTAATTCTGCCAGTCACATCATTTGGCATGGTATTTCATACCAAGTTATCTTCATTTACCTCCTCTTCGTCACTCACTCACAGTCATCGCCATATTTGAAAATGGTCAGACCCAGAAATGCAGTAAACTTTTTTTGATGTTGCCAGATGTCCGCAAGATTTTTTTTAGTAGAAGAGGTGGAACTATCCAGTCAATAAAGACACCACATAGACTGAGTGTATCCAGTTTTACCTTAATTTGCTTAAAGAGCAAAGGGAAAAATCACCGCTTAGGTAACAATACTTATGTTAGTGAATAACTCTGTCCTCTTGGAAAAGACTAGAAGTTTTCTAGCACCTAGCTTAATTGTTGCCTCGAGATCTGGCAACTCTGCCGCCCATAGTAACTGAATTTTTGACCTTGCGATCGCAGAACACGAACACAACACGTGTTCAACCTTTTGTTGCTGCAGCTCGCACTTCCTACATCAGAAGGCAGTATCCAGTTGATATGCTCATCATGAGCCTTAAGCCTTATCTCAATTTTTTAAGACTTATATTGTAAGATTTTCATATAGTATTAAAATTTTGTAGCCCTGCGCTTCCTTACACGCCTATCATGCTTGATGAATCATGTACAGTTACTGTTTCCTTTTGATTTCTTCCTAATGGAATGGGACGTCTACCGTCGATTCAGCGGATGCTGAACCTTACTTCGCCAACTCATCGGCCGTTTCGTTACATTTTGTAACTTTATGACCAGGAGCCCAGACAAAATTTATGGTACGGCATGAACGGAGTATCTTAAATGCTTTTTTGCATTCCAGGAAACGTCTTGATGAAGTACTAAGTATATGAGACGTTTGCCTTAATGGCCGCCTAACTATCAATATATATGTATAAACGTGACTCATATTAAGTACGCTTTCTCAAAATTTCTGTTGTTTTTTTCCGCTTGAAAGGCATTTCAGTTATACAGCAGTCTATGGTATCTACTTGTTTCTGCGTGGACACAGTAAATAACAGATCTGACACGAACCTTGTTCGAAGCTTGAGCATGTGGTCATATATTATGTTTGCCCTACATTGGACGACATGGTACCGCTATTGCCATACGGTCTACACCCAAGTTGCTCCGATACCTGAGCCCTTTTTTGTAGTTGTTAACTCTCTTCTCTTACACATTAGGTTCGCGTACGGGATGTGCACAATGGCATGCAATGCTGCTGTCGTGGTAGCTTTTGCAGCTCCCTCTATGCTTGTAGGGCTCCCATTAGCATCCGCGGATACTTTTTTTACTCTCTCTTCAATATGGAGTTTCCACGACAATTTACTTCTAGTTTAATTTACCGATATATTGCGCTGTACTGTGATTATTTGCTGGTAGCAGACAAGTATTAAGGCCTTCAGTATCCTTCGTATATCTCAAATGTCAACTTAAACTACCCGTTTGGCCTTAATTTCGCCCTTTCCTATGTTTCAGTCTGGGGCGAATATGGTCTGTTTCTAAAAAGTATAATCTGCGTGTGCATCAGCAGAGAGGATGTGATCTTGAGATTAAAGAGTGTTAACCGACCTTAGATGGAAAATTTGCCTTTCAACCCATTATAAAAAATTCCGTGAGAGGGCCTCTTTTACCCTCCAAGTATTCTGTACATTTAATCTTATAAGAACGCATTTGGCAATATTTTTCATCGTATGCAGCAGATACACCCATTTGATTGAGCTTGGTTCTTTGTCATACGGACTGTTCCACAAAAGCAAACTTTTGAAATGATAAGACGATCATTTTTTTAAACTCATCCCTTTTCATTTGTATGGTTTTATGAAGGAGGCATACAACCGCTTATTTTCCAACATCCATAAATCACTGTTCTTCCTCAACCTCTTTTCAAGTGTTGCCATATATATGTATGTATTTATAAACATAATAGGCAACAAGCAATACCAGAAACAAGAGAAGGAAACTTTCGAAAAACAGCTATTAGTGCATTAAAAAAAAAACAAGAAATATGAAGTGAAATTGTCGCAAAACTGTTAATATGCATATTTACATATGTATGTACCTAAATGAATTTTCTGAAAAGAAAAATCAAAGTACAAAATTGTGCAATAACATCAACATAAGTAAAAGCAGTAGGAAGCAGGGAATGATAAAGCAATGGAAGTGGAAGAAAGAAAAGCAAAAACAGAATCTTAAAAACGTTCGTATGGCATGACGTTGAAAAGAAGATGGGGAGAAATGAAGAAGGATACAGAAATGGAAACGGATAAGAGATGAGGAAGTGGAGAGGAAGCAGTACCCAGTGAATGATTGTATGTTCTTTTTTCTTAGATTAAAAGTTTGGCTGCTGTTCTTGTTGCTGGGAGTATAAACAATTTGGCTTGTCTTTGACCTGCGCAGTCAATCCAGTGATGTTTTGTATCATAGTTACTTATGGTTTTACTATTGTGTGCCTTTGTGCAGAAGAACTCTGAAGTTCGGCCCATTGATACCAGCTGCCGTTTTTCTGTCATCAAATTCTGATTCATCCGTAAGACATACCTTGAATCAGTGTCGGTATATGGATTCCAAATGACACAAAGAGTTCTCTGCACAATGGACACCTCAAAATTCTGTGATATTTTGAGCATAGGGGTCTTTGCATCACATGGTTGCAATATAGGAGTAGAAGTAGGAATATGAATAAAAAATAGGTATAGGGATAAAAGTAGGAATAGTAATAGGAACAGGAGTTGGAATCCGAATAGGAATATAAAAAGTTATGGAAATAGGATACGGAATGGGAAGAGGACTAGGATTAAGAATACGAATAGGAATAGGAATAGGAATAGGAATAAGAATAGGAATAGGAAAAGGAAAAGGAAAAGGAAAAGGAAAAGGAAGAGGAAGACTATTAGGAATAGGAAAAGGAATAGGAATAGGAAGAGGAAGACTATTAGGAATAGGAAAAGGAATAGGAATAGGAATAGGAATAGGAATAGGAATAGGAATAGGGATAGGACTAGGAATAGACACAAAAACTGAAATAGGAAAAACAATAAGAAAACAAACAAAAACAAAATTCTGTGATAATTTGAGCATAGGGGTCTTTGCATCACATGGTTGTAATATAGGAGTAGAAGTAGGAATATGAATAAAAAATAGGTATAGGGATAAAAGTAGGAATAGTAATAGGAACAGGAGTTGGAATCCGAATAGGAATATAAAAAGTTATGGAAATAGGATACGGAATGGGAAGAGGACTAGGATTAAGAATACGAATAGGAATAGGAATAGGAATAGGAATAGGAATAGGAATAGGAATAGGAATAATAATAGGAATAGGAAAAGGAAAAGGAAAAGGAAGAGGAAGAGGAAGACTATTAGGAATAGGAAAAGGAATAGGAATAGGAATAGGTATAGGGATAGGACTAGGAATAGCAATAGCAATAGTACAAGGAATAGGAACAGACACAAAAACTGAAATACGAAAAACAATAAGAATATGAATTCTTAAAGGAATGGAAGAACATATACAAAAAATAGTCATTGCAAAGGAATATGAATTGGAAGAGACAGAGCAAAAAAGGCATGGTGTATGTTTAGCATTCTATCCACACCAAAGGTTCTGCGTTGAAGGCATAAGAAAAGCACCATTAAAATTTCAAGGGAAAATGGGATCGTTCCTCGGCAGTGGTTTGACAAATACTTGGAGTATAGTTCTGCCATCATAAGTTTCTCAGCAAAAATATAGGTTCCGTCCCACCAATGTATGGGAAAAATTATAAAGTAGCCCGATACAAATTGGAGAAAAAGCTCGGCTTAAATCAACTCTGGAGGGGTATCGCGTATGTTCTTTAGTTTTTTTTTTTTTATAGAATTTGCAGAATAACGCAGGAGACAGAGGAGGAGAAATAATGATTGGAATAAGATGAGTAAAAGGAAGTGGAAAGGGCAGATTCAGTGAGTGAGTAGTGAAATATAGAAGAAGAAAAACTTGGGAAAAGAAGTAAGAGGGGAAGAGAGAGGGCGATATGAGGAGCGTAGCTATGGCAGCTTTTAAGTGATAAGGAGGCCAGGCCAAATCGCGGGTAGAATATCTTAATGCAATAATTGAATTAGGTTCCAGCACCCACCCTTCATACCACGGTTTTGTTTGTTTGTATATAAGAATGTATGTAAATATAATAGTTTAAAAATATACAAGCAATGAATTGTGGCTACAGCCGTTTCATGTGCCATTTTTGCTCTTACAACCTTTTGCTTCTTAAAGTTTCAATATCTTCACATAAATACTTCCTTTCATACATCTACACATGCTTCTTCTTATCTGGTGATGATACATATTTATGTGATGTATACTGCATTTATTTATATTTCTCTGAATATTTTAAACATTTGCAGTTTTTTCTGAATTTTTTCCTAGAATTTCATGCAATTTTACAATATGCAACAGAAGCCAAAACATTTCACTTGGGAAAAGAATCTCATATGATTTTGTATAAAATTGTAAATAAGATAAGATTAAAAAAAATAATAAATTGCATACTTGTAGCTATTTTGTTATGCAACCGGTAAATATTTAATTTAGTTTTTAGTTCAAGGAGCAAGATAAAATGTAGAGTGATACTCAAATGGAATGCGTTATGACTGCACTTCCAATGTAAGACCACTGGGCGTATGAGTAACATGGAAACTTAAGAATGCATTTAAAAAAGTAGTTAACATTTATCATTGATATCTTACAAAGCGCTGAGTTTGGGATCCACCACATAAAATCCAATTCTAACCAGAAAGAGTAGCAAGCCTTGAAGGGGAACCATTTTTCCTGATATAGACCACTGGAAACGGTTTTAGGAATGGTAGTTAGTTTGGAATAGCCGGACCGCTTCAAAGGAAAGTACCAGTGCTTGCCTGATTGATGGGGCCAGGTGAAGGTATTGGCGAACTTCAGCGCCCAGCAAGAAAGACAATGAACGAGGCGGTCCAAGAGCATAAATATTGCTTTGCGACCTCTGACAAAGTGAAAAAGAAGCCAGACGCACAGTTGCAAAAATCTGCTTCCACAATATAAACTCTCCTAAAGGAATAATGATTGATTTCAGTAAATCTCTAAATGTGCTCTTCTATAGTAGAGTTTTCAGCATTACAAATATACAAGCAAACAAATTGGATGAACGCAGGTTTAGCCCCAGTCTCCTGGATGTACGCACTCTAAGTAAGCCAAACCTAGACTCAAGGAAAATTTGCCGTCAAGAAGCATCACACAAAGCAGGCAGCAATATTTGATCTGTCGATGTAGCTCTAGCTGCGCTCTAAGGCTACTGTGCATAAGGGCGGAACAAGGCGTGATGCATGGGAGCGCTCTGATGACAATAAGAAAGAAATGGAAGACCTATTTATTTTAAAGAATCCGTGCCAAAATGCTGCACTAAGGATAATTACGACCTAAAAATCGACGTGAAAAGCATGCTTGAGGTATAGGAGAATCGCTTATTTGACGAACCTGATTCCGCAATCCCTGACAATGGAATATACGTTCTGTAACCCAAATGTTACCAAGTGAGAAAAGCAATACAAGGCGCGGGAAACACATATGCAGGATTTTGGAAGGATTTGCCTAATCTAAAACGAACGATCCCGTTAATAGCTTCAATAACGGCATACTCGAATGATTTCTTCGCTTCTAAAGATCTACCTAACTATCTTAAAAGGGCGGCTTTAGATTTGGGAAGTCTACTGCCGACCAGATTTTGAAGTAACGCTAAATACAGCAGCAGATCCAAAATCAAAGAATTCACATGCACTTTCTCTTTGTTGTCTTAAATTCAGCTTTCCATGCTACGGTAAGAAGTTGCTGTTATGCTGCAAAGCTTTTGCCAGAAGACGTGGAACAGCACCATCATTCTTTGCGGAAAAAAGAGTTTCGCGTTAGGTAAGGGTAACTTTAACTGGTCGGTTAACAGAGACTTCACATAGATAAAATTTGTGTCTATAGTGTCGCCAGAATTGAACGACCAAAGGGAAGGACCCCAATAAAGTATCAGTACTCCCTGCAGCTCGCACTGCCTGCATCTGATGTTACTGACGAGGCTAAGCATGTCACGCTAGAGGGCGCACTGTCCAGTTAGTTTGCCTGTCGCTGGACTTAAGTATTATCTCTTTAGAAATATGAACAACTTTAAGAGTCCAACTTACAGTATTTGCACACAATCTTAGAAATTTCGCAGTGACGCGCTTCTACCCACGCCTTTCCTGCTTGATGGATATGCAACTCCTGCCTCCTTTAGTTTTCTCCCAAATGGATTGGGATATCTAGCGTTGATTCATCGAGTGCACGCTCCTTTGAAATTCCATCAGCCTTTTCGTTACCTTCTAATCCTTCATGATCTGGTACCCAGTTAAGATATATGGCCCGGCCTGAGCGAAGTCTCTCTAATGCTTGTTTGCATTCTAGGATACTTACTGATGTAGTACAATGAGAGATTATTGCCTTTGTGGTCGCCTCGACCTTGCACGACTATTTCGGTATCACTTCGGAATGATTCCTTGATTAGGTCGGGACTATTTTGAGACCGACATGCGATCAACATGGGATTATGGGAACTTGGAATTGTTGCTGAAACAGCGATTTTTTCGATAACAAATAGCCCAGCGGGTTAGGGGGCTTAGAATATATCCATGACAATAAAAAATACCCAAATGATTCAAGGGGGTGTGTAGAACAACCCTTTTAAGGGACTGCCAGCACAGTTTATAGCTTCTCGAACCAAACTGTCAACCTCAACTACCCGTGGTGAATCCTGTTTCTTTAGCAGCTGAGCCAAGTTTCATGGAACTAGGAGGTGCGGGAGGAATTGTGGTCATATTAAATTGTTTCCGAGATGTTCGGGCTATATTCGGCAAAATAACACACCCAAAACCTTTGGGGAATGTCTTTATCGTTACAATAACATTAACATAACAAATCGATATTTTTCGATAGCAAATGCATATTTTTCGACTACAAATACATGCTCTTTCGATAACAAAGGGATTTTTTTTTTTGATAACAAAAAAGTCGATATTTATTTAAGCCGATTACCAACCGATTTCTTTCCAATAAAAAATCGATAACTTTCCTTTAGCAAATTGATATTTCTTCGATAACTAATCGCAATATGTGATATGAAAAGTCGTTTTTTTCGAAAACTTTTTGAAAATAAACTGATGAGTCACTGATAACGGCTGCAATTGATAACAAAATTAAAACACTTCGATAACAAATCGCTGTTCGATAACAGAAAACTATTCTCATTTTCATAAGACTTCTTATTCTAATTTTTGACAGGCACTTTCTCACATTCGTTATCTCTACTGCTGTCTCTTTCCATTCATCTCGTGTACACATTTCTGTGTACCCAGAGTTGCCTTCGTAAACGCCGTTAGAGATTTATAAAAATCAAGCAACAGCAGTGCGACTGATATGCACACGACCCAAAAATAAAACGACTCGTTGAATCAAATTGTGACGCAAAGAAAAAATATATATGCACGAAAGGAAAATTTTGGTATTATTAAAAATATAAAAACAGGCTGTAAAAGGAAAACAAGATGGCAAAATAACAAAAATACCAAAAACAATAAAGTTTAAAAATCGACAAATATACAAATCAAAGCGTGTGCTGAAGTGGAAAGTGCTTGAGCGAAGGAATAAATTCGTACCTTTCACCGCTTCGTTTGTTTGTCAACAACGCCCACTTGCCTTTTTTTGTTTATATACACATAACTACAGAGACAAATATATTTGTATATATTTTGCAACATATTTTCCTATATTTAGTTACTTGAAATAAACTTTTACTTACTGTGATACCAACAACGATGATGGGCAATTTGGTTGAAATAATAGGTGGATGAGCTTCTCGAAATAAAGTCAATCGAAAGCGAAAACAAAAAAATTGGATTAGATGAAGGAAATGATGTGAAAAGAAGCAAATGAAATACAAAAAACAGTTTATAAAGGAAAAAAACTGTATTAAAAATTTGGGATGTAAAGAAACCTAAAAAAGATGCAGCTCAGAGTTGAAAATACTCAACCCACAAGAGCGAGATATTTTCAAAATTGCATTTTTTTTAGAAAGAAATTCAAACAATTCGAAATTATTAATACCTTTTCACATATAAAAATTGTTTGTTTTATTTTTTGTTAACATACTCACATACAGAAATAAATTCACGCAAGCAGGCTAGCTTTAAAAAACTTGGGCTATGAAAATGCTTTCTTCTAGAATTTCTGTCCTGTTCGGGACCAACTTTATAGTACCAACAAAAGAACCAGGTCTATAGAAAAGATAATGCAATGGGAACAATTTCCAATGCCCAGCACATTGCCAAGTTGAATTCGCTAGTTGAAAACATGTAAAGGAGCTACAAGCCAACCTAATAAAACCGCACTGCGTTTTTTAGCGCACGCAAACAACCGGCGTTTTTTGGCCTAACCCAAATAAACATCCGTTGCGACAATGTAAAATATGTGTGCAAACGTCAAACTGAAATGTCACGCAGAACAAAAATTGGAAATCGAGTTAGGTTTTCACGCAATAAATTCAATTTGGGTTGCTCTCATACAAGTTGTATGGGCATGAGACATTTTTGATAGAAAATGATATAGGTTGGCATGCTAGAGAGCGCGTACTAAGTTCCGAATGCACTGGAAGCGCACCAGTTTTGAACTAGAGATTTTACCTACAGGGAAGTACAAAACATTAGCTATGTTTTTTGTTTTTTTTTTTCTTTTACATCTATAGATATTTACGCTTAAACTTTATATGGACTGCTAAGCGTCAAACTTTATCTACTGCTGTGAAATTGCTGCGCATAAAATTAGTAGTACTAAATTTCAATACACATTATACTCAGATGCAACTGAAATATGTATCTATGTTTCACCTCTACAGTAATTGTATGTATCACCTCTACAAATAGTGTGTGTCCACTATTCATCGCAACCGATTCAGCTATATGTTATACACTATGGCCACCAGAGGTTTGTGTCTGCGCTTTTCCGTACAACATGTTCTGTAGCTAGTTGCCGCTAGATGGGTGTCCTAAGCATTACACAGGACGACATCATCGCAGACCCAGAAACCGGACTACATTTATACCTTTCATGAACATGAAATGGTATATTAACTTTGGTCCGATGTTTGTAACGTTGAGATATATAGAAGATAGACTCACCATTAAGTACACCGAATTGATCAGGACGACGAACTGAGTTGATTTAGCCATGTCCGTCTGTCCGTCCGTCTGTCTATTTGAAAGCAAACTAGTCCCTCACATTTTGAGATATCTCAACAAATTTTGCACAAGGATGTATTTTTGTATTATATTAGATATTTGTCGGATCCGGTAGGATCGGACCACTATAGCATATATCTCCCATACAACCGATCATTCAGATAGAAAGATTTTTGGCCATTTCTCCCTTAATTTCCAATATAAAAACGTTAAACTTGGTGATATATATTCTAATATATCATAGACGATTTCCTGTAAAAATCATTTCGATCGGAGCTATATATAATATATATCCCATACAACCGATCGTTCAGATAAGGGGGTTTTTTGCCATTTTTTATTTTATATTTATCTTAAAAATCGTTTAGGTATGTACATCTGTTCACTATATATTTCTCATCTTATACATCCGATCATTTGGAGTTTACGAATGGATAAGATTATTGTTCAGCCCCATTCAGGAAAGGTATGAAGTCTTCGGCACAGCCGAAGACAGTCTCGTCCTTACTTGTTTTCTAATGATTTTGATGCGATGAATCAAAATTGCTCTACCAGCTCTGGTTTTCGAGATATCCCAACCTAAAACTGCAAAAAACACAGTTTTTGACTATATTTGAGGTTATCTAGCCTTGCAGACTTTTTCTTTCACCAAAATAATAGGCTGGCATCTTTAAGAGCAAGTCTTCATCTTTTAAATGGCGTTGAGTTTGCTCAAATTTAATTTTGTTTTTTCGCTGGGATATCGTATTTTGAAATTTTCATGTTTCTAAATTTTCCTACACCTGAAAATCAATTAAGATAACATAGACATGATATAGTCGATTACTAATTTTCTTGAATTGAGTCTTATAAATTTTATCTCACACCACAACTTTGCTATCTCATACTCTTACGGCTCTTAGCCGAACCCAGAGTCACGAAACGAGGACGTGGCGGCGTTGACTCCATTTTTTTAATTTTATTTTTTTGAAAAATAAGACTTATTTAACAGCTAAGTTGGTTAGCCCACTTGTGTTGTGAGATATCAAGATAAATAAGACTTACTTTAAAAAAAATATTCGGAAATATAAAGTCTGGTTTCTGGTTCTTAATATTGGTTAAATTTTGTCGGCCTGTGTTATCTAAGTGAGAATAAGCGTTTTTTTTTACGCGGAAACGTATACGTATATACGTGTAAAAAAAACACGGCTAATATGTGGAAGACAATAGAAATATTTTTCACAATTTCTACACAGTTTGCAATTTAAGTTCACCAAGGATCAATTCAAGTTAAGAATATCCTATTTGCGAAGTGTCGATGGTCATGTGCAGGTCTTACAACAAAGTTACTCTTATCTTTAAAAAGGGCGAACTGTAGGCACATAATGGGTATTTTAATTAAATTAAGCCCAGTCAGTGATAACAGATGCAGGATTGCTGGTTGGAGGAGGAAACGACTGACCACGTTTTTTGCTCATGCCCTGAGCCCTCCAAACTAAAACTAAGGAGTGGAACGGCTATCAGATTTAGAATCACCAAGTTACATAAGTTCAAGAAAACTTCTACTATATGCCAAGATGACGTAGTTATTTCATAACATAAGTCCTGGTTTCTGATAGCGTTTTTCAGTTTGGTCATTGAGCAAACTTCTGATAAGACTATGGACTCAATCAATCTATGTGAGATACTCGTGGACCTAGCTTAAACTCAGAAATTGGAAAAACGAATCGACGTTTTTTTTGAAATTTCCGATAACAAATCAATATTTTTTCGAAAACAAGTCGCGAACTTTTTGTAAATAAACCGTTATATCGTCGATAAGTCTTCAATAATATACTTACACATCTTCGATAACAAGCCGATAACGCATTGATAAGAACATGCCGATAACTATTCTGTAATAATAGCAGCCCGATACATTTTTTATATTAAAAAAAAAAATAACACATCGGGACCCTGTTTAACGGTTTTCAAATAATCCCAAAACTATCCCGAAATGGTCGCTTACATAATTCCCAAAATATCTCGAAACGGCTTGGGAATGATATCAAGAGGATCCCGTAACGACTACTGAATAGTCCCGATTTAATCTCGAAATAGTTCATTATTTGTCGTTTCAATAATACATAAATGTTTCCCAAGACCTTTCCAAAATTATCTCGAAATGGTACATTAAAAAATACCGAAAATGCCAATATAATCGCTAAATGATCTCAAAAGAGTTCTGGAACGGTCCCATATAAATCTAGAGTTGACAGATTGCGCGATTTTTTTGGATTTTAGTGTTCCTAAAAAATCGTGGAATATGTCAACTCTTGACTGATATGTTCGTGTCTCAGTAGCAGAGGCTGAATAGTAACAGAAAAGTAATGTGGTATGTATCGCATTTCATAGTTACGTTTACGAATAAACCAATCACAGACCTAATCACAGTTCTCTTCACTCACAGCAGTACAATCAGATGCAACAATATATGAATCAATAAGTCTGTGTAGAGTAGACAGCAACTCTTCGATGACACAGTAAACTGCTATAAAGGCGGCTATGAAAATCCTCTCCACGAAGAGAGATACACCTAGAGAAGCATAGCAGCTGATACTAAGTAGCAGCATAAGTCACAGGCCTAATGGGTTTTAATATCACCGATAATTGTTACTGTGACAATTGCTGGGATTTGGTCTGTGATTGCCATAATTCCTAATTGAGTTAGCAGGTGAGACGTTAACGTTGTTATAGAAAGTAACGCACAGAAATTTCTTTGAAACTGCCGCTGCGATGTTTCAGTCGCTGTGATAATATCACAGGTTTAGTTTCATGGAAAAGTCACTCTTACACAACTTTCATTGATGCATATTTATTTTAACTTTTACTTGTAACATCTATATAAAATTTTGATTTTACTTTTTCTATTTTAAAAATGTTTTTCAAAACTTTTCATGACTGATATTTAAAATACAAATCAACTTGCAATCGCTTAATATCTTGCGAAAACCAAGTGGTAAAACAAGAATAATTCCAATTTGCTGTGATTTTAATAGGCAGTACTTCATCCATACGAAAACGCCGGAGATACATTTCGGTCTAAAAAGATTTTTTTAATTATAATAATTTTTTATTTTTTAACAAAACAAAAAATACCTCATGAAATGGACAAGCGTGATTTAAACTTGTATATTTCTTTACAAACTTCAAGAGATATTGCGAGAAGGGATTGCGTCTGGATCTAATAACTTTGCATATATCAAATGTGAAAGTAAAAAAATTACTTCGATATTTGGCGGACATATATTTCATGAGAGTTATATCCATCTAAATAAAGAAAATAATATGTTAAATTCAGTTGAAAACATTTTCAAAATCAATGGGTTGTGAAGTTTTGCACAAAAAAACTTTAGTATTAGCAAAGTGCCCTTCTATGATGTACTGCAGCGAACCCAGAAATAGGCGAGGCATTTTGTGTCAAATTTCGTCAAATAAATTCTTTTTATACTCAGTTGAGCAGAGCTCACAGAGTATATTAAGTTTGATTGGATAACGGTTGGTTGTACATATATAAAGGAATCGAGATATAGACTTCCATATATCAAAATAATCAGGATCGAAAAAAATTTGATTGAGCCATGTCCGTCCGTCCGTCCGTCCGTCCGTCCGTTAACACGATAACTTGAGCAAATTTTGAGGTAACATGATGAAATTTGGTACGTAGGTTCCTGAGCACTCATCTCAGATCGCTATTTAAAATGAATGATATCGGACTATAACCACGCCCACTTTTTCGATATCGAAAATTTCGTAAAACCGAAAAAGTGCGATAATTCATTACCAAAGACAGATAAAGCGACGAAACTTAGTAGGTGAGTTGAATTTATGACGCAGAATAGAAAATTAGTAAAACTTTGGACAATGGGCGTGGCACCGCGCACTTTTAAAAGAAGGTAATTTATAATTTTTGCAAGCTGTAATTTGTCAGTCGTTGAAGATATCATGATGAAATTTGGCAGGGACGTTACTCCTATTACTATATGTACGCCTAATAAAAATTAGCAAAATCGGAGAAGGACCACGCCCACTTTTAAAAAAATTTGTTTTTTTAAAGTAAAATTTTAACAAAAAATTTAATATCGTTACAGTATATAAGTAAATTATGTCAACATTCAACTCCAGTAATGAGATGGTGCAACAAAATACAAAAATAAAAGAAAATTTCAAAATGGGCGTGGCTCCGCCCTTTTTCATTTAATTTGTCTAGGATACTTTTAACGCCATAAGTCGAACAAAAATTAACCAATCCTTTTGAAATTTGGTAGGGGCATAGATTTTATGATGCTAACTGTTTTCTGTGAAAACGGGCGAAATCGGTTGATGCCACGCCCAGTTTTTATACACAGTCGTCCGTCTGTCCTTCCGCATGGCCGTTAACACGATAACTTGAGTAAATTTTGAGGCAACTTGATGAAATTTGGTATGTAGGTTCCTGAGCACTCATCCCAGATCACTATTTAAAATGAACAATATCGGACTATAACCACGCCCACTTTTTCGATATCGAAAATTTCGTAAAACCGAAAAAGTCCGATAATTCATTACCAAAGGCAGATAAAGCGACGAAACTTGGTAGATCAGTTGAATTTATGACGCAGAATAGAAAATAATAAAATTTTGGACAATGGGCGTGGCACCGCCCACTTTTAAAAGAAGGTAATTTAAAAATTTGCAAGCTGTAATTTGTCAGTCGTTGAAGATATCATGATGAAATTTGGCAGGTACGTTACTCCTATTACTAGATGTACGCCTAATAAAAATCAGGAAAATCGGAGAAGGACCACGCCCACTTTAAAAAAAAAAATTTTGTAAAGTAAAATTTTAACAAAAAATTTAATATCTTTACAGTATATAAGTAAATTATGTCAACATTCAACTCCAGTAATGACATGGTGCAACAAAATACAAAAATAAAAGAAAATTTCAAAATGGGCGTGGCTCCGCCCTTTTTCATTTAATTTGTCTAGGATACTTTTAACGCCATAAGTCGAACAAAAATTAACCAATCCTTTTGAAATTTGGTAGGGGCATAGATTTTATGATGTTAACTGTTTTCTGTGAAAACGGGCGAAATCGGTTTATGCCACGCCCAGTTTTTATACACAGTCGTTCGTCTGTCCTTCCGCATGGCCGTTAACACGATAACTTGAGCAAAAATCGACATATCTTTAATGAACTTAGTTCACGTACTTACTTGAACTCACTTTATTTTGGTATGAAAAATGAACGAAATCCGACAATGACCACGCCCACTTTTTCGATATCGAAAATTACGAAAAATGAAAAAAATGCCATAATTCTATACCAAATACGAAAAAAGGGATGAAACATGGTGAGGTAATTGGATTGGTTTATTGACACGAAATATAACTTTAGAAAAAACTTTATAAAATGGTTGTGACACCTACCATATTAAGTAGAAGAAAATGAAAAATTTCCGCAGGGCGAAATAAAAAACCCTTAAAATCTTGGCAGGTATTACATATATAAATAAATTAGAGGTATCCAACAGATGATGTTCTGTGTCGCCCTAGTCCACATTTTGGTCGCGATCTGGAAAACGCCTTCACATATACAACTACCACCACTCCCTTTTAAAACTCTCATTAATACCTTTAATTTGATACCCATATCGTACATACTCATTCTAGAGTCACCCTGGTCCACCTTTATGGCGATATTTCGAAACGGCGTCCACCTATAGAACTAAGGCCCACTCCCTTTTGAAATACTCATTAACACCTTTCATTTGATACCCATATCGTACAAACGCATTCTAGAGTCAACCCTGATCCACCTTTATGGCTATATCCCTAAATGGCGTCCACCTATAGAACTATGGCCCACTCCCTCACAAAATACTCTTTAACACCTTTCATTTGATACCCATATCGTACAAACTCATTCTAGAGTCACCCCTGGTCAACCTTTATGGCGATATCTCGAAAAGGCGACCACCTATACAACAACCACCACTCCATTTTAAAACCCTCATTACTACCTTTAATTTGATACCCATATCGTACAAACACATTCTAGAGTCACCCCTGGTCCACCTATATGGCGATATTTCGAAACGGCGTCCACCTATAGAACTAAGGCCCACTCCCTTTTAAAATACTGTTACGAATATTAGCAAAACTAAGGAGTGCTGCCAGCTCTAAGCCGATCTAAGCAGTGACGTGAATGCACATCAATAATTCAATCATTATGTATCTACATAAACGAATCAATAATTGCGTCTACACATATGTACACATTCCGACGAGCAACATTTACATACAAGGCAGCGAGAGATGAGATGTCACACACCGATGAATTTACTTATACGCTTATGTGTGTGTGGGAGACTGTAAACTACAAACACATGCATATACCTTATCTGAGTTGTCACAAGAGAGAGCAATAATTTGTGCACGTAGTTGTGGCTGGCGATTTTGTAGCCGAAACAACTAGTAACTTCTGGAAATCGAAGAGCCTAGAAGTATGCAGCGTAAACTATAAAAGCGATGCAGGCGAGTAAGAAGAATTCAGTTTGATTTGAATTGTCAAGCAGTTACGAGTAAGACGATATCTAGCGAGCAATAGCACTATTATTTTGAAAGTCAGTTTCCTTTAAGCTATCAGTTTGGTTATTAAGCTATTCGTTGTACAGTTGGAGTGTTATTGTGAAGTACTTTAATAAAGGCCATTTTGCATTACTACAAATTGGAGTTATTTATTCAACAGTTTAGTGATTCGAACTTAGCAGAGAAAAAGCAAATAAGAGGATTTGCAAGTAAATTCGTTACAATTGGTGTCAGAAGAGGAATTGTTGAATAAATTCCAGAAGACAACAAGGATATGGCAAAGCTCAGTGAATTAAAGATCCAGCAACTGAAGAAGGAGTTGGAGAGCCGTGGATTGAATACAAGCGGCGTTAAACTCGAACTTCAGGCACGGCTACGAGAGGCAATGGAAGCAGAAGGAATTAATGTGGAAGAGTATGCCTTTCACCTTGATGGCGAGGAGACAACAAAAATTGAAGAGAAAAACGAAACATCGCAGACGGTTACCAGCACAGACTTGAACATGATTTTGGCTGCAATATCTGCTCAAACATCGACAGTAGCATCAATGTCGTCACAAATGTCATCACAACTGTAAGAGCAGAAGACATATATGGCATCACAATTGGAAGAACAGAAAACGTATATGTCATCTCAACTGGAATCGCAGGAGAACCGTATAACATCGAAGATTGAAGCACAAGAAACACGTATTTCAGAAATATCGACACAAATTTCTTCACAACTGGAATCGCAGGAAACCCGTATAACATCAAAGATTGAAGAACAAGAGGAGCGCTTATCATTGCAGGTGGCACAAATGTCTTCACAGTTAGAAGCACAGGAAGCAAGTGTAACATCAAAGCTGGAAGCGCAGGATGCAAAAATCACTCAATTTCAGGCAGAAGTAGATAATTTAAAAGGTCGTATGGAGCAGTTACAACTAAATCGCCCAGCTGTTTCAGCGAGTAATCCAAAGGTAAAGACACCATCCTTTGACGGTTCTGTTCCTTTTCAGGTCTTTAAGCTACAGTTTGAGAAGACCGCAGCAGTGAACCAATGGAATGCTGAAGATAAAGTTGCAGCTCTGTTCGTGGCACTGAAAGGGCCTGCCGCGGAAATCTTACAGACCATCCCAGAGTACGAGCGGAACCATTACGAAACATTGATGAGCGCTTTAGAGAGACGTTACGGAAGCGAGCATAGGAAACAGATATTCCAAATTGAGTTGCAAAACCGCTACCAAAAAGCAAATGAGACATTGCAGGAGTTTGCTTCAGATATTGAAAGATTGGCTCATCTTGCAAATGCGGACGCACCCGTGGAATACATTGAAAGGGTAAAAATCCAGAGTTTCATAAATGGCATACGGAACGTGGAAACGAAGCGAGCTACATACGCAAACCCAAAGCTGACATTTGCTGAAACGGTATCACATGCATTGACTCAGGAAACGGCCTCACTATTGAGTAAACCAGCATACAAAGCTCATCGTGTAGAAGTGGAAAGACCAGATTGGGTAGACACTATTTTGGAAGCACTGAAGGGATCACAACAGAAAAATGCCGGAGTTATTAAATGTTTCAAGTGTGGCAACCCAGGTCATATGGCACGACATTGCAGCAGCGGTCCCAATTGCTCCAACAATGTGGGTGGTCGTAAACGCAGAGCAGAAGGTGATGAGCAAATATCCAAGACCACTCAATCGTTAAACTAAATCGAGTCAGCCGCAAGGGGCGACAGCTGGCTCCCGCAATTGAATGCCCCATAATCTCTATCTCGCAGATTGGAAGAAGATCGAGCAATCTTACTGTTGGAGGACATGTGGACGGAAAGGAACGGTTACTGACTGTAGATACGGGTGCATCTCATTCCATCATTCGAGCGGATTTAGTCAACAAAAAGATAAGACCATTGCTTGGAGCAAGATTACGTACAGCCACGGGAGAGGACACCCAGGTAATTGGAGAAGTAGAATGTGAAGTCGCAATTGGGAACGTCACGGTAGTACACAATTTTATAGTGGCAGAAATTGTTGATGAAATCATAATTGGAGTCGACTTCTTAATCGACCAGGGCATCAAGATCGACATGCAAAGCAAGACGATGCGATATAAAAACATGGATGTACCACTTAATTTCGGCTACGAGAGAGGCTACAGCAGTAAACGAGTGCTGGTGGAAGAGAGTCAGCAAATACCACCAAAATCCGAAGCAGTCATCTGGGCAAAGGTTGATGGAGATTGTGGGACAAACAAATTGTGGGTTGTCGAAGCAGCAAACAAATCAGCTCTAAACATACTTGTAGGAAAAACCCTGGCTATGACACAACAAGATGGTCGTATTCCGGTAAGAGTACTCAATGAGTTCAAGTCACCACTCAAACTGACTAAAGGAGCTATTTTGGGAAGATGCCAAGAGGCTGAAGTAGTTATTAACTGTGAACAACTCCAGGAACACGTTTCAGCTAGTAATACTGATCTTTCAAATGACATCACGGCATGGATGCAGGGGCTAGAGAAAGCATATCAGAGTAAGGCAAAACAACTGCTCCTAAAGTACGCGAACATATTTGACCAGGATGATTCTAAACCAGGCCGCACCAACGTTGTGAAACATCAAATTGACACTGGCGATGCGAGGCCGATCCGTCAAGCTCCACGTAGTGTTCCACTGGCGAAGCGGGAAGTTGTGAGTCAAATCATTCAAGAAATGAGCGACAGCGGCGTCATCGAACCATCAGCTAGTCCATGGAGCTCACCGGTAGTACTTGTAAAAAAGAAGGATGGAAAAATGAGGTTTTGCGTGGACTACCGGAAGTTGAATGACGTAACGAAAAAGGATAGCTACCCATTGCCAAGAATTGACGACACTCTGGACTCGCTATCTGGTACGAAATGGTTTTCCACGCTGGACTTGAAAAGCGGCTACTGGCAAGTGGAGGTGAAGGAGGAAGATAAAGAGAAAACAGCCTTCAGTGTCGGTGATGGTCTTTGGCAATTTACAGTGATGCCTTTTGGACTTTGTAATGCACCAGCTACTTTTGAGAGACTCATGGACCAGGTACTGAAAGGACTACATTGGAAAACATGCTTGGTGTACCTGGACGACATCATCGTATTGGGCAAGAACTTTGATGAACATCTTAAGAATTTGGAGGAAGTTTTCCAGAGAATAGCTGGCGCTGGTCTGAAGTTAAGTCCCAAAAAGTGTGCGCTGTTTAAAAAGGAAGTCAATTATTTGGGTCACAAGGTAACGACAGAGGGCATCTGCACTGCGAACGAAAAAATAGAGGCTGTAAAGGATTGGCCAAGACCACAGAACCTACATGAATTGAGAAGTTTTCTTGGGCTGTGCACATATTACCGCCGATTTGTACCAAATTTTTCCAGCGTAGCCCATAGCCTCCATGAGCTTACAAGAAAAAATAAAGCTTTCGAATGGAAGAAGGAGCAAGAAGTGGCTTTCCAAACATTGAAGGAGCGTTTGTGCACTGCCCCAATGTTAGCATATCCGATTCCAGGAGCAACATTTATTCTAGATACAGATGCGAGTGGATATGCTATAGGAGGCGTTTTATCACAACTGGTCGATGGACAGGAGAAGGTAGTTGCATATTACAGCCGTTCGATTGGAAAACCAGAGAGGAACTACTGCTTTACGCGGAGAGAGCTGTTGGCATTGGTAGAGTGCGTTAAACATTTTCACAAATACCTCTACGGCCAGCGATTCCGTGTCAGGACAGATCACGCAGCTTTAAAATGGCTACTGCAGTTCCGTAATCCGGAAGGACAATTGGCACGGTGGATCGAGCGACTTCAAAGCTATGACTTTTCCATTGAGCATCGAAAAGGTAGTACCCATGGAAATGCCGATGCAATGTCACGAAGGCCATGTAGTTTGGAATGCAAGCACTGTTCAAAGGCCGAGGCTAAAGAAGACATTATAGATGTCCGGCTAATGACTATAACGTGTACGGATGAATGGGACAAGGAACAACTAAGAAAGTGTCAGCTAGAAGATACAGATCTGTCACATGTTATGCAAGGGCTCGAACGAAACGAAAGACCAAGCAGAGAGGATATGTCAGCAAAGAGTCCCATTGCGAAGTCATATTGGGCACAGTGGAACAGTTTGGAATTGATATCCGGTTGCTTGCATCGAGTATGGGAGAGTGAGGATGGTCAGTGTAAGAAGAAACTTATAGTTGTTCCCAGGAAGAGGATTCCTGACGTGCTCAGCGAGTTGCACAATGGTCCAAGTGGAGGCCATCTTGGAATCACGAAGACACTCGAGAAAATTAAGCAGAGATTCTATTGGGTTGGTTGCCGTCAGTCGGTCACCGAGTGGATTGCCAATTGCGAGGTATGCAACAGAGCGAAAGGGCCCAAAACCCGAAGTCGTGGCCAGATGAAGCAGTATATTTCAGGTGCACCATTTGAAAGGATCGCCATGGATGTCGCAGGTCCATTTCCTACTAGCAACCGCGGAAACAAATACGTACTGGTGGTTATGGATTATTTCAGTAAATGGCCAGAGGTATACCCAATCCCAAACCAAGAAGCAGAAACAGTAGCAGAAGTGGTTAAAAACGAATGGGTTGCAAGGTATGGTGTACCAATGGAGTTACATTCTGACCAAGGTAGGAATTTTGAATCAGCTGTGTTCCAAGAACTGTGCAAGAAGTTGGGCATTCGAAAAACACGGACAACTGCATTGCATCCTCAGTCCGATGGTATGGTGGAACGTTTCAATAGAACATTGGAGGAGCATTTAAAGAAAGTAGTCGACAAGTACCATAAGGACTGGGATACACACATATCATTATTCTTGATGGCCTACCGATCGGCAGTACATGACACAATGGGCCAAACTCCCGCAAAGGTAATTTTTGGCAATGACCTTCGACTGCCAGCTGATTTGAAGTATGGGATAGATGCCGATGCGGAGAGGAATGTCAAGAAATCCACTGATGTCTTAGAAGAAGAGCTGAGAGAGATACACGATCTGGTAAGGCAACGAGCAAAGATTATGAGTGACAAGATGAAAGCGAGGTACGATAAAGCAATTAATTCGGAAGGGTTTCAGGAAGGAGATTTGGTGCTGCTATACAACCCACAACGAAAAAAAGGTTTGTCCCCGAAATTGCAGTGTAACTGGGAAGGCCCATACAAAGTTGTAAAAGGGATCAACGATGTAGTGTACCGCATACAAACCACTACCAAACCACGAACCAAAATGAAAGTGGTTCATTTTGGAGAGATTAGCAGCGTTTAGATCGAGAGATTTGTCTGATCGGGACGATCAGACTTAGGTGGAGGGCAGTGTTACGAATATTAGCAAAACTAAGGAGTGCTGCCAGCTCTAAGCCGATCTAAGCAGTGACGTGAATGCACATCAATAATTCAATCATTATGTATCTACATAAACGAATCAATAATTGCGTCTACACATATGTACACATTCCGACGAGCAACATTTACATACAAGGCAGCGAGAGATGAGATGTCACACACCGATGAATTTACTTATACGCTTATGTGTGTGTGGGAGACTGTAAACTACAAACACATGCATATACCTTATCTGAGTTGTCACAAGAGAGAGCAATAATTTGTGCACGTAGTTGTGGCTGGCGATTTTGTAGCCGAAACAACTAGTAACTTCTGGAAATCGAAGAGCCTAGAAGTATGCAGCGTAAACTATAAAAGCGATGCAGGCGAGTAAGAAGAATTCAGTTTGATTTGAATTGTCAAGCAGTTACGAGTAAGACGATATCTAGCGAGCAATAGCACTATTATTTTGAAAGTCAGTTTCCTTTAAGCTATCAGTTTGGTTATTAAGCTATTCGTTGTACAGTTGGAGTGTTATTGTGAAGTACTTTAATAAAGGCCATTTTGCATTACTACAAATTGGAGTTATTTATTCAACAGTTTAGTGATTCGAACTTAGCAGAGAAAAAGCAAATAAGAGGATTTGCAAGTAAATTCGTTACAATTGGTGTCAGAAGAGGAATTGTTGAATAAATTCCAGAAGACAACAAGGATATGGCAAAGCTCAGTGAATTAAAGATCCAGCAACTGAAGAAGGAGTTGGAGAGCCGTGGATTGAATACAAGCGGCGTTAAACTCGAACTTCAGGCACGGCTACGAGAGGCAATGGAAGCAGAAGGAATTAATGTGGAAGAGTATGCCTTTCACCTTGATGGCGAGGAGACAACAAAAATTGAAGAGAAAAACGAAACATCGCAGACGGTTACCAGCACAGACTTGAACATGATTTTGGCTGCAATATCTGCTCAAACATCGACAGTAGCATCAATGTCGTCACAAATGTCATCACAACTGGAAGAGCAGAAGACATATATGGCATCACAATTGGAAGAACAGAAAACGTATATGTCATCTCAACTGGAATCGCAGGAGAACCGTATAACATCGAAGATTGAAGCACAAGAAACACGTATTTCAGAAATATCGACACAAATTTCTTCACAACTGGAATCGCAGGAAACCCGTATAACATCAAAGATTGAAGAACAAGAGGAGCGCTTATCATTGCAGGTGGCACAAATGTCTTCACAGTTAGAAGCACAGGAAGCAAGGGTAACATCAAAGCTGGAAGCGCAGGATGCAAAAATCACTCAATTTCAGGCAGAAGTAGATGATTTAAAAGGTCGTATGGAGCAGTTACAACTAAATCGCCCAGCTGTTTCAGCGAGTAATCCAAAGGTAAAGACACCATCCTTTGACGGTTCTGTTCCTTTTCAGGTCTTTAAGCTACAGTTTGAGAAGACCGCAGCAGTGAACCAATGGAATGCTGAAGATAAAGTTGCAGCTCTGTTCGTGGCACTGAAAGGGCCTGCCGCGGAAATCTTACAGACCATCCCAGAGTACGAGCGGAACCATTACGAAACATTGATGAGCGCTTTAGAGAGACGTTACGGAAGCGAGCATAGGAAATAGATATTCCAAATTGAGTTGCAAAACCGCTACCAAAAAGCAAATGAGACATTGCAGGAGTTTGCTTCAGATATTGAAAGATTGGCTCATCTTGCAAATGCGGACGCACCCGTGGAATACATTGAAAGGGTAAAAATCCAGAGTTTCATAAATGGCATACGGAACGTGGAAACGAAGCGAGCTACATACGCAAACCCAAAGCTGACATTTGCTGAAACGGTATCACATGCATTGACTCAGGAAACGGCCTCACTATTGAGTAAACCAGCATACAAAGCTCATCGTGTAGAAGTGGAAAGACCAGATTGGGTAGACACTATTTTGGAAGCACTGAAGGGATCACAACAGAAAAATGCCGGAGTTATTAAATGTTTCAAGTGTGGCAACCCAGGTCATATGGCACGACATTGCAGCAGCGGTCCCAATTGCTCCAACAATGTGGGTGGTCGTAAACGCAGAGCAGAAGGTGATGAGCAAATATCCAAGACCACTCAATCGTTAAACTAAATCGAGTCAGCCGCAAGGGGCGACAGCTGGCTCCCGCAATTGAATGCCCCATAATCTCTATCTCGCAGATTGGAAGAAGATCGAGCAATCTTACTGTTGGAGGACATGTGGACGGAAAGGAACGGTTACTGACTGTAGATACGGGTGCATCTCATTCCATCATTCGAGCGGATTTAGTCAACAAAAAGATAAGACCATTGCTTGGAGCAAGATTACGTACAGCCACGGGAGAGGACACCCAGGTAATTGGAGAAGTAGAATGTGAAGTCGCAATTGGGAACGTCACGGTAGTACACAATTTTATAGTGGCAGAAATTGTTGATGAAATCATAATTGGAGTCGACTTCTTAATCGACCAGGGCATCAAGATCGACATGCAAAGCAAGACGATGCGATATAAAAACATGGATGTACCACTTAATTTCGGCTACGAGAGAGGCTACAGCAGTAAACGAGTGCTGGTGGAAGAGAGTCAGCAAATACCACCAAAATCCGAAGCAGTCATCTGGGCAAAGGTTGATGGAGATTGTGGGACAAACAAATTGTGGGTTGTCGAAGCAGCAAACAAATCAGCTCTAAACATACTTGTAGGAAAAACCCTGGCTATGACACAACAAGATGGTCGTATTCCGGTAAGAGTACTCAATGAGTTCAAGTCACCACTCAAACTGACTAAAGGAGCTATTTTGGGAAGATGCCAAGAGGCTGAAGTAGTTATTAACTGTGAACAACTCCAGGAACACGTTTCAGCTAGTAATACTGATCTTTCAAATGACATCACGGCATGGATGCAGGGGCTAGAGAAAGCATATCAGAGTAAGGCAAAACAACTGCTCCTAAAGTACGCGAACATATTTGACCAGGATGATTCTAAACCAGGCCGCACCAACGTTGTGAAACATCAAATTGACACTGGCGATGCGAGGCCGATCCGTCAAGCTCCACGTAGTGTTCCACTGGCGAAGCGGGAAGTTGTGAGTCAAATCATTCAAGAAATGAGCGACAGCGGCGTCATCGAACCATCAGCTAGTCCATGGAGCTCACCGGTAGTACTTGTAAAAAAGAAGGATGGAAAAATGAGGTTTTGCGTGGACTACCGGAAGTTGAATGACGTAACGAAAAAGGATAGCTACCCATTGCCAAGAATTGACGACACTCTGGACTCGCTATCTGGTACGAAATGGTTTTCCACGCTGGACTTGAAAAGCGGCTACTGGCAAGTGGAGGTGAAGGAGGAAGATAAAGAGAAAACAGCCTTCAGTGTCGGTGATGGTCTTTGGCAATTTACAGTGATGCCTTTTGGACTTTGTAATGCACCAGCTACTTTTGAGAGACTCATGGACCAGGTACTGAAAGGACTACATTGGAAAACATGCTTGGTGTACCTGGACGACATCATCGTATTGGGCAAGAACTTTGATGAACATCTTAAGAATTTGGAGGAAGTTTTCCAGAGAATAGCTGGCGCTGGTCTGAAGTTAAGTCCCAAAAAGTGTGCGCTGTTTAAAAAGGAAGTCAATTATTTGGGTCACAAGGTAACGACAGAGGGCATCTGCACTGCGAACGAAAAAATAGAGGCTGTAAAGGATTGGCCAAGACCACAGAACCTACATGAATTGAGAAGTTTTCTTGGGCTGTGCACATATTACCGCCGATTTGTACCAAATTTTTCCAGCGTAGCCCATAGCCTCCATGAGCTTACAAGAAAAAATAAAGCTTTCGAATGGAAGAAGGAGCAAGAAGTGGCTTTCCAAACATTGAAGGAGCGTTTGTGCACTGCCCCAATGTTAGCATATCCGATTCCAGGAGCAACATTTATTCTAGATACAGATGCGAGTGGATATGCTATAGGAGGCGTTTTATCACAACTGGTCGATGGACAGGAGAAGGTAGTTGCATATTACAGCCGTTCGATTGGAAAACCAGAGAGGAACTACTGCTTTACGCGGAGAGAGCTGTTGGCATTGGTAGAGTGCGTTAAACATTTTCACAAATACCTCTACGGCCAGCGATTCCGTGTCAGGACAGATCACGCAGCTTTAAAATGGCTACTGCAGTTCCGTAATCCGGAAGGACAATTGGCACGGTGGATCGAGCGACTTCAAAGCTATGACTTTTCCATTGAGCATCGAAAAGGTAGTACCCATGGAAATGCCGATGCAATGTCACGAAGGCCATGTAGTTTGGAATGCAAGCACTGTTCAAAGGCCGAGGCTAAAGAAGACATTATAGATGTCCGGCTAATGACTATAACGTGTACGGATGAATGGGACAAGGAACAACTAAGAAAGTGTCAGCTAGAAGATACAGATCTGTCACATGTTATGCAAGGGCTCGAACGAAACGAAAGACCAAGCAGAGAGGATATGTCAGCAAAGAGTCCCATTGCGAAGTCATATTGGGCACAGTGGAACAGTTTGGAATTGATATCCGGTTGCTTGCATCGAGTATGGGAGAGTGAGGATGGTCAGTGTAAGAAGAAACTTATAGTTGTTCCCAGGAAGAGGATTCCTGACGTGCTCAGCGAGTTGCACAATGGTCCAAGTGGAGGCCATCTTGGAATCACGAAGACACTCGAGAAAATTAAGCAGAGATTCTATTGGGTTGGTTGCCGTCAGTCGGTCACCGAGTGGATTGCCAATTGCGAGGTATGCAACAGAGCGAAAGGGCCCAAAACCCGAAGTCGTGGCCAGATGAAGCAGTATATTTCAGGTGCACCATTTGAAAGGATCGCCATGGATGTCGCAGGTCCATTTCCTACTAGCAACCGCGGAAACAAATACGTACTGGTGGTTATGGATTATTTCAGTAAATGGCCAGAGGTATACCCAATCCCAAACCAAGAAGCAGAAACAGTAGCAGAAGTGGTTAAAAACGAATGGGTTGCAAGGTATGGTGTACCAATGGAGTTACATTCTGACCAAGGTAGGAATTTTGAATCAGCTGTGTTCCAAGAACTGTGCAAGAAGTTGGGCATTCGAAAAACACGGACAACTGCATTGCATCCTCAGTCCGATGGTATGGTGGAACGTTTCAATAGAACATTGGAGGAGCATTTAAAGAAAGTAGTCGACAAGTACCATAAGGACTGGGATACACACATATCATTATTCTTGATGGCCTACCGATCGGCAGTACATGACACAATGGGCCAAACTCCCGCAAAGGTAATTTTTGGCAATGACCTTCGACTGCCAGCTGATTTGAAGTATGGGATAGATGCCGATGCGGAGAGGAATGTCAAGAAATCCACTGATGTCTTAGAAGAAGAGCTGAGAGAGATACACGATCTGGTAAGGCAACGAGCAAAGATTATGAGTGACAAGATGAAAGCGAGGTACGATAAAGCAATTAATTCGGAAGGGTTTCAGGAAGGAGATTTGGTGCTGCTATACAACCCACAACGAAAAAAAGGTTTGTCCCCGAAATTGCAGTGTAACTGGGAAGGCCCATACAAAGTTGTAAAACGGATCAACGATGTAGTGTACCGCATACAAACCACTACCAAACCACGAACCAAAATGAAAGTGGTTCATTTGGAGAGATTAGCAGCGTTTAGATCGAGAGATTTGTCTGATCGGGACGATCAGACTTAGGTGGAGGGCAGTGTTACGAATATTAGCAAAACTAAGGAGTGCTGCCAGCTCTAAGCCGATCTAAGCAGTGACGTGAATGCACATCAATAATTCAATAATTATGTATCTACATAAACGAATCAGTAATTGCGTCTACACATATGTACACATTCCGACGAGCAACATTTACATACAAGGCAGCGAGAGATGAGATGTCACACACCGATGAATTTACTTATACGCTTATGTGTGTGTGGGAGACTGTAAACTACAAACACATGCATATACCTTATCTGAGTTGTCACAAGAGAGAGCAATAATTTGTGCACGTAGTTGTGGCTGGCGATTTTGTAGCCGAAACAACTAATAACTTCTGGAAATCGAAGAGCCTAGAAGTATGCAGCGTAAACTATAAAAGCGATGCAGGCGAGTAAGAAGAATTCAGTTTGATTTGAATTGTCAAGCAGTTACGAGTAAGACGATATCTAGCGAGCAATAGCACTATTATTTTGAAAGTCAGTTTCCTTTAAGCTATCAGTTTGGTTATTAAGCTATTCGTTGTACAGTTGGAGTGTTATTGTGAAGTACTTTAATAAAGGCCATTTTGCATTACTACAAATTGGAGTTATTTATTCAACAGTTTAGTGATTCGAACTTAGCAGAGAAAAAGCAAATAAGAGGATTTGCAAGTAAATTCGTTACAATACTCATTAACACCATTCGTTTGATGCCCATATTGTACAAACAAATTTTAGGGTCACCCCTGGTCCACCTTTGTGGCGATATCTCGAAACGGCGTCCACCTGTGGAACTAAGGATTACTCCCTTTTAAAATAATCATTAACATCTTTCGTTTGATACCCATATTGTACAAACGCATTCTAGGGTCACACCTGGTCCACCTTTATGGCGATATCTCGAAACGGCGTCCACCTGTGGAACTAAGCATCACTCCCTTTTAAAATACTCATTAACACCTTTCTTTTGATACCAATATTGTACAAACAAATTCTAGGGTCACACCTGGGATTCAAGGGGTTGTGTAGCGCAATATATAGCTTCTCCAACCCAATTGTCAACCTCACCTTCGAGCGGCGAATCCCGTTTCACTAACATACGAGGCTCTGGCGACCCCAAGCTCCTCATGGAACTTGCGGGTGGGGAGGGAGGGATGGCCTGAAGGTTCAATGTGGCCATATAAATCGTTCCCGAGATGGTCGGGCCAGCACCTTAATGGTGATGTGTTACCGGAGCGTATCGGATCTGTATCCGACAAAGGTCCATCACATCGATAACACTCCCCAAAGCCTTCGGGGAGTAACCTAATCGCTACAACAACAACAACAACAGGGTCACACCTGGTCCACCTTTGTGGCGATATCTCGAAACGGCGTCTACCTGTGGAACTAAGGATTACTCCCTTTTAAGATACTCATTAACACCTTTCATTTGATACCCATATCGTACAAACGCATTCTAGAGTCACCCCTGGTCCACCTTTATGGCGATATCTCGAAAAGGCGACCACCTATACAACTACCACCACTCCCTTTTAAAACCCTCCTTAATACCTTTAATTTGATACCCATATCCTACAAACAAATTCTAGGGTCACACCTGGTCCACCTTTATGGCGATATCTCGAAACGGCGTCCACCTGTGGAACTAAGCATCACTCGCTTTTAAAATACTCATTAACACTTTTCTTTTGATACCCATATTGTACAAACAAATTCTAGGGTCACCCCTGGTCCACCTTTATAGCGATATCTCGAAACGGCGTCCACCTATGGAACTAAGGATTACTCCCTTTTAAAATACTCGTTAACACCTTTCTTTTGATACCCATATTGTACAAACAAATTCTAGGGTCACCCCTGGTCCACCTTTATGGCGGTATCTCGAAACGGCGTCCACCTATGGAACTAAGGATTACTCCCTTTTAAAATACTCATTAACACCTTTCATTTGATACCCATATCGTACAAACGCATTCTAGAGTCAACCTGAACCACCTTTATGGCTATATCTCAAAAAGGCGACCACTTATACAACTACCACCAATCTCTTTTAAAACCGTCATTAATACCTTTAATTTGATACCCATATCGTACAAACAAATTCTAGGGTCACCCCTGGTCCACCTTAAGGCGATATCTCGAAACGGCGTACACCTATGGAACTAAGGGTTACTCCCTTTTAAAATACTCATTAACACCTTTCATTTGATACCCATATCGTACAAACGCATTCTAGAGTCAACCTGATCCACCTTTATGGCTATATCCCTAAATGGCGTCCACCTATAGAACTATGGCCCACTCCCTCATAAAATACTCTTTAATGCCTTTCATTTGATACACATGTCATACAAACACATTCCAGGGTTTCTCTCGGTTCATTTTCCTACATGGTTATTTTCCCTTATGTTGTCACCATAGCTCTCAACTGAGTATGTAATGTTCGGTTACACCCGAACTTAACCTTCCTTACTTGTTTTATTTTTAATTTCACAGGTTCTGTACTGAAACTACTTATGCAATCCAATGCCAAGACTGTTTTCGCAAATATTCCAAAACTCAATAAACTTTACGAAAATTTCGAACTTTTATTTGGAGTTCCTGAATTTTTATGAGCATGCAGTTTAGTAGCCCAATCAATTTAAGTCGAACAAAGTACAAGTTTAAAGTCGCATTGATTTTTGCCAATTCTTTTCTGACGGGTTTTTCAGATTTTCTTCCATACAAGGTGCAAATTTTTTTAAATGGAAAATTGGCAAAAACAATGTGAATTTTTAGACACCTTAAACTTGTACTTTGTTGGAGTAAAATTTATAGAACTACCAAACTGCACACTCAAAAATATTCAAAGAAATTAATAAAAAGTGCAAAAATTTTGTAAAGTTTTCTCAAATTTTCCCATTTTCCGAAAATGTTTTCGAGATTGGTATCACAGTCTCAGTTACAAAATTCCTTAAAAGTTTTTACTAAAATAATGAAATTAAAAGAATAAAAATTTAATTAACGAAATTTAAAAAAAAAAAAAAATTGCCACTGCTATTTTTTTGCTCGCTGCTGTATTTATATGTACATACCGTTATATTATTTAATGGTGGCTTAAGCACTTTCACGCGTAAATTTGCTTCGTGTAAATTATTCACAGCACATTCCAGGGGTCCTACTCTGTATTGCGATGCGAAAGAAAAAATACTCGAAATCGCAAAATCGTACTCTGTATCTTGACATTCGCATGCATATTTTGACATTCGCATTCACATTTTGCCCTTTCGCAATTTTTCTCCCTTTTCGCATTGCCAGCACTCTGTATAGCGAAAGCGAATGTCAAACAGCATTGATTTTCGCATTTTTCTTGCTACAACTAATAGGCATTCGCATTGTTCAAATATGTAAGTATTAATTGATGATTTTATAAATTGATATCTTTATATTGATTGTACATTCTTTGAAAAATATATAGGGCTACTCCAAAGACTAAACAAACACAAAAACAACAGTTAGAAATTCCAGTGGACTTCATGGCAAAACACCCAGATTTGACCAAAAGGTTACTTAAAACGCCCAACGCAAAGACAACGGCCAATAATTTATGGAAGAGAGTAACTTCCCAACTAAATGCAACCCAACCAAAGCAACTCAATAAAAGTCCTAAACGAGATGAATAACAATTTGAAGAACATTTCCAAAACCATGTGAATTATATTCAAAATAGAAAAAAAAAACCTAAATTTTGTAAAAGATCAATTTGTCCGTAATCAAAGAATGGAATGTGAGAATTTAAGAATAAAATTAACGGTCACTTCTTCCGGGTCAATGCAACTGTGTTGAAGCCAAAAGGCAGCAAAATCGACCTTTTAAAGCACGAAAAACTTTCTGAATTAGTAATGCAGAAGTGGAGCGAATTTTCAGCACCATGAACAATGTTAAAACAAAGCAGCGTAACAGGTTACATTCAAAAATGTTAAATTCAATTTTATATGTAAGGTACAGACTAAGGAAAGAAAATAAGTGCTGCCATGATTTACAAACGATCTCATTGAACTAATGAACAAATCAAATATTTATTGCAATTCATCAGATGATGAAGAATCCTGTGATATCGAAATATTTTAAGACATTATGTATATTTTTATCTCACACCTACTACCGTTTATATGTATATCCTGTTGCAATCAGTGAAATAGTTGTAGCAGTAGTAGAGAAGTGGTCAAATGATTGACTTTAGATGATTTGTATAAAACACAGATTGCATCTGTAAATTATATTTGGTAAAAATTAATTTACAATTTGTACTAGATGTATAAATTGTTTAAAATGCTAAGATTCTTATGAAAAATGAATAAAATCCTTGAAAAGTTGCCTTAAATTTTTAGCTTTTTTTAGCTAAACATTTTTTTTGGCTTTTTTTTTTTGCCCATTTAGCTTCTTTTCTGAAAAAGTTCTGGCAACACTAGGTCAATGATGCATACTCAATCAAAAAATAAGCGAATAATAAAAAAGCGACATTGTTACCGATGCGATAGCGCTACACAGTTCCAATTACCTTTCGCATCGCAATTTATTTTCGAATCGCACTGCCTTTCGCATCGCAATACAGAGTAGGCCCCTGAACTTGCAACATATTCTTGTCCAACGCTTCACATTGCATTTTCGTCAAAACATATTTGATTTCTTACGTAGGCGTTGTAAGCGTGAAAATTAAGAAAAACGACGTAGGTACGGTGAATTTCAGCAAAGAGCAAATCATCAGGCCTGTTCTGAATTCCGACTAGGAATGAAAAGTAAAACGACATTGATTTCGACTCGGTTTCTATTTGGTGTTCTCAATTCCGATTGTAAAAAATCGATTCGAAGTCGATTTCGAATCGTTTTCATTCCGATTCGGTAACCAGTTTAATCAGCTGTTTTTGTTTATGTGTTTTGGTTTAAGTATCATAAAATTTTATTTTAATTAAAAAATACCTGCAGATATGGTTTTTGATGCGCAGACGCAAGAATACGTGCTATTGTGCGTGCGAATCGTAAAAATGCGCTGGATCGGAATTCAGAACAGGTCGACTTCATTTCGATCAGCATCGATTTGTTGCCTAATAGATTTCTTGATAGAAGTTTTTAAAGAAAGATTTATTATGCCAATTTAACTCAAATTTAAACAAAACATACACACAACTCTTCCAAATAAAATGAAGAATTTAAAAAAAATTATTTGAAAGACAAATATCGCAACATTTGTGTATAATCTGCCAATTAATTTTCATTCCGACTGCTCAGAGGCAATACTTTTCAAACCGATAATTTTTGGTCGGAATCGATATTCAGAACACCAATCCATTTCGATTCCGAATAAATTGGTCGGAATCGAAATCCAGAACAGGCCCGCAGCAACAGTCGTAGTTTTGCAGTAATTTTTGCTAACCATTAATTTTCATTTCACTTTCATTTTGTAATCATTTTTCTTAATGTACTTAATTACTATTTAATAATAAATGAAGCATATTCAAGCTTACAAGCTAACATTTTTTGTATTCTAAATCGGAATGCTACGCTCTGGCAAAGAAATCAGAAATCAGTCAAGCAGCAGAGAAACGCAGAACACAGCAGAAACTTCCAATAAGCAACAAGCAGCAGAAACAAACACAAACGCCAGCAGAGTAAAAGAAATAGTGAGCAGAAGTGGTACAACGGGCGACAGTGAACGCGAAACAATCAAGCAGACCGACATTGAAACAAACATCAAAGAAAATGTAAAAGCAGAACATCCAGCTGAACAAAACGCAGTGCAAGAAGGCAGAGAAGGCGAAGCAACGAGCAGTGCAGTTACTACGCACGAACAGCAGCAAATCAGCGAAAAAAGTCACCTGTTACACAAAATGGATGATAAAAGCATGGAAAATTTCTTTAAAACATTTGTCGAGAAAATGAACCAAAACGATGGAAGAAAGGTAATGTCACTATTGATGCATTCGCAAAAGTTGTACCTAATTTTGACGGGGTATCTATTCCAATTCGGCAATGGATATCTAATTTTGACGAGAATGCTGAGGCTTCTGACAGCGAAACAGAAGTATGTCAATGCGCGAAATAAAATGAAGGGCACTGCAGCTTTGTTGTTGGAAACAATTACAGTCTCCAACTATAACTCGTCGTGTGAAGCGTTGATAGAGGAATTTGACAAACCACTAAGTAGCGTAGAGGTACATAAGCTATTAAGGCAACGTCGAAAACAAGCAACAGAAAACTTCCATGAATACGTGTTACAAATGCGGAAAATAGCAGCACTAGGTAAAGTTGATGAGCAATCAATTATAACGTACATAGCTGATGGTGTTGAGTTGCGCAACGAACAAAATTATCCATTATATAGTGCTCGATCCTACAAAGAGTTGATCAAAGCATATGAGTTGGTGGAGCCTTTGGCAAAATACAGCGAAGCGAATAAACGTTGGCAGATAGCAAGCAGTCGTAAAGAAGTAGATAAAAGCAGCAGTGACGGCCAGCGTAAAAATCAACATTGCTTTAATTGCGGGTCGACACAACACAAGAGGGCTGAGTGCAAAGAAAATACGAAATGCTTTAAATGTAATGGCTCTGGCCATATGGCTAAGCAGTGCACCGCCACGAAGCAAAACGTTGTAAACGTAGTATTCGACGAAAAACGCATGAAACAGCTGAAAATCAATAACAACAATAGCCGTGTTTTTTAACACGCGCGTATACGTTTCGTTTGCGCGTGTTAAAAAACGCCTATCTTCGCTTAGATAATGCTTAGGAGACCCATCTAGCGGCTGTGGTAAAACAACTAGCTACAGCAACAGGGTGTACCGAAAAGCGGAGACGCAACGCTCTGATGGCCATAGGGTATAACATATAGCTGAATCAGTTGCGATGAATTGTGGACACACATATAATACATAGAATTAGTGTACAGGGTTAAACAAAGACACATATTTCAGTTACATCTGAGTATAATGCGTATTGAAATTTAGTAGGTCAAAATTTATGCGCAGCAATTTCAGAGGTGTATTTATAGTTTGTCTCTTAGCAGTCAATATAAAGTTTAAGCGTAAACGGATATACGCGTGTTAAAAAACACGGCTAATGTGTCTTGTTTGGTGGACACTGGAGCAGACGTTTCGCTAATGCGTAAGGGTGTATATGACCAAATATGTAGCAATTGTGAACTGAGAAAAAGGTTTGCTAGATTGTATGGCTTAGGCAACGCCGCCGCCGATGTGTTAGGAGAATTTACAACACAAGTTGTTGTGGACGAGTTGAGTACACAACATACGTTTTTGGTTATTAAAGATAGCAAAATAAATGTAGACGCAATTGTAGGGTATGATTTTTTAAAAAACTTTTTGGTAATCTTAAATGCCAAGGGGTATAATTTTTCACGATCAGAAGATGACACAAATGCAGGAGAAACTAGTTACAATGTTGTAAATGTTGTTCATAGCAGCAATGAGGTAGATGTAGAACCTAAATACAAAGAAGCAGTCAAACAGTTGATTGATAAATATAAGCCGAGTTTTATTCAATCAGACTGTCACATTAAATTAAATATTGTTCCGAAAAGCGACAATATTGTTCTTCGCGAATCTCCTAGCCGATTGTCAGTAATGGAAAGGGAATTTGTACGTAAGCAAGTAGCTGAATGGCTGCAAAAGGGCATTATCCGCGAATCATGCTCAGAAATCGCTAGCAAGGTTGTGCTGGCAAAGAAAAAAGACGGAAGCTACAGATTGTGCGTTGACTTTCGTAAATTAAATTCCATGGTTATGAAAGACAGGTTTCCAGTACCGCTTGAAGAGGTTCTTGAGAAAATGCAGGGTGCAAAATATTTTACCGTGATGGACCTTGCAAATGGATTTTTCCACGTCGAAGTCGAGGAGCAATGCACAAAATACACTGCGTTTGTCACAAAAGAAGGTCTTTATGAATTTAACAGGGCTCCATTTGGCTTTTGTAATTCACCCGCTGTTTTCATAAGATATGTTAACCACATTTTTCAAAAAATAATTAACGCAGGTATAATGGAAATTTATGTTGATGATATTGTTATTTTTGGAGGTACAGCAGAACAATGCTTGGACAATATGCAAATGGTATTGAACCAAGCCCAGCAGTATGGTTTGGAAATTAAGTGGGCGAAATGCCAATTTTTGAAAAAGAGAATTGCGTTTTTGGGACACGAAGTTGAGAATGGGCGTGTCTGGCCGGGGAAAAGCAAAGTCAAAGCTGTCAAAAACTTTCCGATACCAAAAAGCATTCGAGCCGTACAGGCTTTTTTGGGTTTAACCGGATATTTTCGCAAGTTTATTCGTAATTATGCTGGTATAGCTAGGCCTTTGACCAACTGTTAAGAAAAGACGAAGTATTTCAGATAAAAGAAGAAGAAATAAAGGCAATTGATGATTTGAAAGCGGCACTCGTTGCAGAACCAGTACTGCAAATATATAAGCAGACGCTGAGACACAGCTTCACGTCGATGCGTCGAAACACGGGTTAGGGGCAACGCTGATGCAGCTCCAGAACGGAGAATGGCATCCGGTTTTCTACTGGAGTAAAAAGACTTCTCCCCAAGAAGAAAAATTACACAGCTATTTTCTTGAGGTAAAAGCAGCATACTTAGCCACAACAAAGTTGCGTCACCACCTGATGGGTATACAGTTTACACTAGTTACAGATTGCTCAGCTTTCAAGCAGACAAATGCGAAAAATATATACCACGTGAAGTGGTTCAATGGTTGATGTACCTGCAAGATTTTGCGTACAATATAGAGCACCAATCTGGCAACAGAATGAAACATGTGGATAGCTTAAGTCGATTTCCCGTGATGACAGTGACCTCAGAAGTTCAAGCCCAGATCGCAAGAGCTCAGAAGCAGGACGCACATTTGGCAGCTGTAGCAGAGATTCTTAAAGAAAAGCCATATGAAAACTTTAAATTAACAAATCAATTAGTTTATAAACCAGTCGATGGGCAGGATATATTGGCTATACCAAAGAGCATGGAGAATGAAATAATTAAAGAGACACATAGATTTGGGCGCATGGGTTGCCAAAAGACAATGCATGCTATACGACAGAGTTACTATATTCCACATCTTGAAAAAAAAGTTCAGCAGGTAATTCAAAATTGTGTCGAATGCATTATGCACAATCATAAGCTGGGTAAGAAAGAAGATTATCTGCGTTGTATTGACAAAGGGGACAGTCCCCTTTCTACCCTCCATGTCGACCACTTGGGTACTCTGGATACAACATCAAAGTGTTACAAGTATATTTTCGCTATCGTCGATGGTTTCTCCAAGTATGCGTGGATATACCCTACCAAGAGCACAGATGCACATGAAGTTGTAAGGCACCTGGAGTCATGGGTGACAATATTCGGCAGTCCGCTGCGTATAATAAGCGACAAAGGCACAGCGTACACGTCGAAACTGTTTAAAGAATTTTGCGCAAAAAATAAAATCGACCATGTTGAGATAACAACCGGCGTCCCAAGGGGAAACGGTCAGATCGAGAGAGTGAACCGCGTAATTATTTCTATTCTAGCAAAGATGTCAGCAAAAGAGCCGGATAAATGGTACAAATATACGTCACAAGTGCAACGCGCAATCAATTCTCACGTTCACTCTTCTACAAGGTTTACACTGTTTGAAGTGATGTTCGGTGTAAAGATGCGAAACGAAGCCGATATAGAGCTGCTAAAAGTACTCCGAGAAGAACTGCTGGTAGTCGCACAAGATGAGCGAAACCAAATCCGTCAGGAAGCCAGAAAACAAATACTTAAAGCGCAAGAAGTGTACAAATCCAACTATGATAGAAAACGAAAAGGAGAGCATGGATATCAGATATCCGATTTAGTAGCCATCAAAGTCACACAGTTCGTAACAGGTAAAAAACTGGCCAGTAAATACATCGGGCCATACGAAGTAAGCAAAGTTAAAAGACATGGCAGATACGATGTGAAAAAGTTGGGAACTTTCGAGGCCTAAGTCAAACATCAACTAGCGCAGATAATATGAAGCTATGGCGCTATTACGAGCACAATGAAGACGATCAAGACGAAGAGTCATCTGAGGCATATGACAATCAGGATGACCGAGTGTGAGATGGCAGCCCTGAATCCTACTAGTAACACCCCTGTACGAAGTAGAGAAGAGGAACAAGAGCAACGATAAAAGGAGCCAGTCGTCATCGTAACCACTCAGCAGCAACAGTCGTAATTTTGCAGTAATTTTTGCTAACCCTTAATTTTCATTTTACTTTCATTTTGTAATAATTTTTCTTAATGTACTTAATTACTATTTAATAATAAATAAAGCATATTCAAGCTTACATATATTAGACTAGCCTTTACCCGCGACCCCGTCCGCAAGGAGAAATTTAAATATATGGGCTATTCGCGTTAGCCTGCTTATCAAGTTTTCTGTTTAAAATTTTGTTTTCTGTCTAATGCATTTTATTTTTGTTTTTGAGAAAAAAAAGAACTAAATGAGCTGATAACCTGATAGGATCCCAAATGATCCCGAAATTATCCAGAAAAAGCTATGAAATTACCCCGACGCTTTCGCGGACGGATCCCGAAAACCATCCAGAAATACCCCGAAATGGTCTCCAAAAAATCCCGGAATAGTCCCAAAAAAACCCGAAATGACAACGACATGATTCTAGACGTATCCAGAGAACCACACAGAAATGATCCCTGAAGTTGTTCCAAAATGATCCCGAAAAGGTTCCGATATGACCCTGATGGGCTCCCGGATCTCAAAAACCATCCAGAAAATATCCAGGAAGGGTCCATAAATTATCCCGACATACTCCAGAAAAAGTTCCGAAATGGCTCCGAGGGGATCCACGACGGAAGGGTCCCAAAATGATCCCGAAATAGTCCGGAAATGACCCAAATGGAATCCCGCACAGATCCAGAAATGATCCCGGAAGGGTCCAAAAACTATCCCGGAAAAGTAACAAAAAATCCCGAAATGGTTCCTACGGCATCCCGGACGGATCCAGAAATGATCTTGGAAGGGTCCCCAAATGATCCCAAAATGGTCCCGAAATGACCCTGATTGATCCGGCAAACCATCAAGAAATTATGCCGGAAGGGTCCCCATATGATCCCGAAATAAAACAGAAAAAGTCACGAAACGACCCCTAGAGGATCCCCAAATGATCCCGTATTAGCCCCGAAAAGGTCCCGAAATAACCCCGGCGGGATCCCGAAAACCATCCAGAAATGATGCCGGAAGGGATCCCAAATGATTCCGAAAAAGTCCGGCAATGATTCGGACGGGATACCGAAAATCATCCAGGAGTGATGCCGGAAAAGTCCTCAAATGATCACTTAATAGTCCCGAAATGACCCTTAAGGGATCCTAGACGGATTCCGACAACTATCTAGAAATGATGCCGAAAGGGCCCGCAAATTATCCCGTATTAGTCGAGAAAAAGTCCCGAAATGGCTCCGATGGGATGCCGGACGAATCCCAAGAACCATCCAGAAATGATGCCGGAAGGGACCCCAAATGATCCCGAAAAAGTCCCGCAATTATTCGGACGGGATCCTGAACGGATACCGAAAACCATCCAAAAGTGATGCCGGAAAGGTCCTCAAATGAGCACCTAATAGTCCCAAAATGACCCTGACGGCATCCCGGACAGATCCCGAAATCCATCCAGAAATGATCTTGGGAGGGTCCCAAAATGGTCCCGAAATAGTCTCGGAAAAGTCCAGAAATTACCCTGACGGGTTCTCGGACGAATCCTGAAAATCATCCTCAAATGATCCCGAAAAAGTCCCGAAATGACCTTGACGGGATCCCGAAAGGATTCCGAAAACTATCCAGAAATGATGCCGGAAAGATCCTCAAATGATCCCCTAATAGCCCCAAATTACCGTGACGGGATCCCGAACGGATCCCGACAACTATCCAGAAATGATGCCGAAAGGGTCCGCAAATGATCCCGTATTAGTCGAGAAAAAGTTCCGAAATGACCTCGACGGGATCCCGGACGAATCCCAAAAACCATCCAGAAATGATGCCGGTAGGTATCCCAAATGATCCCGAAATAGTCCCGAAATGACCTCGTCGGAATCCCGGACGGATCCCGAAAATTATCCAGAAATGATGCCGGAAAGGTCCCCAAATGATCCCCTAATATTCCCGAAATTACCCCGATGGGATCCCGGACGGATCCCGAAAACCATCCAGAAATGATACCGAAAGGGTTCCCAAATGATCCCGTATTAGTCGCGAAAAAGTCCCGAAATGACCACGACGGGATCCCGGACGGATCCCGAAAACCATCCAGAAATGATGCCGAAAGGGTTCCCAAATGATCCCGTATTAGTCGCGAAAAAGTCCCGAAATGACCCCGACGAGATCCCGGACGGATCCCGAAAACCATCCGGAAATGATGCCGGAATAGCCCCCAAATGATCCCGAAAAAGTCCCAAAATGACCCCTACGAGATCCGGGACGGATCCCGAAAACCATCCAGAAATGTTGCAGAAGGGCTTCCCAAATGATCCCATATTAGTCGCGAAAAAGTCCTGAAATAACCCCGACGGGATCCCGGACGGATCCCGAAAACCATCCAGAAATAATGCCGGAAGAGCCCCCAAAGGATCCCAAAAAAGTCCCCAAATGACCCCGACGAGATCCCGGACGGATCCCGAAAACCATCCAGAAATGATTCCGGAAGAGCCCCCAAATGATCCCGAAAAAGTTCCCAAAAGACCCCGACGAGATCCCGCACGGATTCCCAAAACCATCCGGAAATGATGCCGGAAGAGCCCCAAATGATCCCGAAAAAGTCCCCATATGACCCCGACGAGATCCGGGACGGATCCCGAAAACCATCAGGAAATGTTGCCGAAAGGATTCCCAAATGATCCCGTATAAGTCGCGAAAAAGTCCCGGAATGACCCCGACGGGATGCCGGACGGATCCCGAAAATCATCCCGGACGGATCCCGAAAATTATCCAGAAATGATGCCGGAAAGGTCCCCAAATGATCCCTAATAGTCCCGAAATTACCCTGATGGGATCCGGACGGATCCCGAAAACCATCCAGAAATGATGCCGAAAGGGTTCCCAAATGATCCCGTATTAGTCGCGAAAAAGTCCCGATATGACCACGACGGGATCCCGGACGGATCCCGAAAACCATCCGGAAATGATGCCGGAAGAGCCCCCAAATGATCCGAAAAAGTCCCCAAATGCCCCGACGAGATCCCGGACGGATCCCGAAAACCATCCAGAAATGATTCCGGAAGAGCCCCCAAATGATCCCGAAAAGTCCCCAAATGACCCCGACGAGATCCCGGATGGATTCCATATGACCCTTACGGGATTACAAATAAGGTGAAGCTAATTATAAAACCATGTTAATAAGGCAGCAGGCGCGTTGGAGCGAATGAAAAGTTACATAGAAACCAACAGGTAAAGCTAATAAAAGCGTGCTAATAAAAACAATTGAAGGAGGTCGGATGGCGGGAGGAGAAGGAGAGGACCACTGATCGTTTTTCCAAAATTGTTTAGATCTCGATCTGTATGTACCAGATACCAAAAACTATATGTTTAGGAGAAAATGTATATTGAGTTATAACAATTTATAGATTTTACACCAGAGGAGGAGAGAAGGGGCGGAGGGTGTCACTGCTTATTTTGTAAGCCCTTGATTTATTTGACCCATTGAGTCTGTAA